>NC_092037.1:18745419-18948820 GCF_003086295.3 Arachis hypogaea | reverse complement strand
TAGGTCTCACCGTTGTCAGTGGCTACTCCCATCCTCTCAGTGAAAATGGTCAACGCACCTGTCATGGCACGGCTAATCATCTGTCGTTTTCATCAGGTTGGAATAGAATCCAGTGATTCTTTTGCGTCTATCACACGCCCAGCCTCAGGAGTTTGAAGCTCATCACAGTCATTCAATCCTGGAATCCTACTCGAATACCACAGACAAGGTTTAGACTTTCCGGATTCTCTTGAATGCGCCATCAATTCTAGCTTATACCACGAAGATTCCGGTTAAAGAATCCAAGAGATATCCCCCATCTAAGGTAGAACGGAGTGGTTGTCAGCACACGTTCATAGGTGAGAATGATGATGAGTGTCACAGATCATCACATTCATCAAGTTGGAGAACAAGTGATATCTTAGAACAAGAACAAGCTGAATTGAATAGAAGAACAATAGTAATTGCATTAATACTCGAGGTACAGCAGAGCTCCACACCCTTATCTATGGTGTGTAGAAACTCCACCGTTGAAAATACATAAGGAAAGGTCTAGGCATGGCCGAGAGGCCAGCCCCCAAAACGTGATCAAAGATCTAAAATGATCCAAAGATGAAAATACAATAGTAAAGTCTATATATAGAGAACTAGTACTAGGGTTTACAGAGATGAGTTAATGACATAAAATCCACTTCCGGGCCCACTTGGTGTGTGCTTGGGCTGAGCATTGAAGCTTTCCGTGTGAGGACTTCTTCTTGGAGTTAAACGCAAGTTGTACGTATTTTGGCGTTTAACTCCTTTCGTGCGTGTTTCTGGCGTTTGACGCCAGGGCTGGAACTGGCGTTGGAACGCCAGTTTACCATCTAATCACGACAAAGTATGACTATTATATATTTCTGGAAAGCTGGATGTCTATTTCCAACGCCGTTGAGATCGCGCCATTGGGTTTCTGTAGCTCCAGAAAATCTACTTCGAGTCAGGGAGGTCAGATTCCAACAGCATCTGCAGTCCTTTTAGTCCTCTATCAGATTTTGCTCAGGTCCCTCAATTTCAGCCAGAAAATACCTGAAATATAGAAAAACACACAAACTCATAGTAAAGTCCAGAAAGTGAATTTTAACTAAAAACTAATAAAACATCCCTAAAAGTAACTAGAATATACTAAAAACATCTAAAAACAATGCCAAAAACGTAAAATTATCCGTTCATTACAACACCAAACTTAAATTGTTGCTTGTCCCCAAGCAACTGAAAATCAATTAGATAAAAAGAAGAGAATATACATGAATCCCAAAATATCTATGAATATTAATTTAATTAGATGAGCGGGCTTTAGCTTTTTGCTTCTGAACAGTTTTGGCATCTCACTCTATCCTTTGAAGTTTTAGAATGATTGGTTCTTTAGGAACTCAGAATTCAGATAGTGTCATTGATTCTCCTAGTTAAGTATGATGATTCTTGAACACAGCTACTTTATGAGTCTTGGCCGTGGCCCAAGCACTCTGTTTACCAGTATTACCACCGGATACATACATGCCACAGACACATACTGGGTGAACCTTTTCAGATTGTGACTCAGCTTTGCTAAAGTCCCCATTAGAGGTGTCCAGGGGTCTTAAGCACACTCTTTTTGCCTTGGATCACAACTTTATTTCTTTCCTTTTTCTCCTCTTTTTTTTCGTTTTCCTTTTTCTTCTTCTTTTTTTTTTCGTTTTTCTTTCTTTCTTCTTTTTTTTTTTTTTTGTTTTCGCTACTTTTTCTTGCTTCAAGAATCAATTTCTAATTTTTCAGATTATCAATAACATGTCTCTTTTTCATCATTCTTTCAAGAGCCAACATTCATGAACAACAAATAAAAAATATGCACTGTTCAAGCATTCATTCAGAAAGCAAAAAGTATTTCACCACATCAATATAATTAAACTATTAATAAATTCAAATTCATGTACTTCTTTTCTTTTCAATTAAAAACATTTTTCATTTAAGAGAGGTGAAGGATTTATAGGAATATTCATACCTTAAGACATAGTTACTAAGACACTAATGATCAGAAAACACAAACATAAAAACATAAGCATAAAATCGAAAAATAGAGAAATAAGAACAAGGAATTAAAGAGTCCACCTTAGTGGTGTCTTCTTCTTGAAGACCAATGAGTCCTTAAGATCTTCTATGTCTCTTCCTTACCTTTGTTGCTCCTCCCTCATTGCTCTTTGATCTTCTCTAATTTCATGAAGAATGATGGAGTGCTCTTGATGTTCCACCCTTAATTGATCCCATTATAACTCAAATCTTCTAGAGAAGTATTGAGTTGTTCCCAATAGTTGTTGGGAGGAAAGTGCATCCCTTGAGGCATCTCCGGGATTTCTTGGTGATGAGTAGGCTGGAGAGGGGTCTCTTGTTTGCTCCATCCTTTTCTTAGTGATGGGCTTATCCTCATCAATGGGGATGTCTCCTTCTATGTAACTCCAACTGAGTCACATAGATGGCAAATAAGATGAGAAAAAGCTAGCCTTGCCAAAGTAGAGGCTTGCGGCTATTTGTAGAATTCAAGGGAGATAACTTCATGAATTTCTACTTCCTCTCCAATCATGATGCTATGGATCATGATGGCCCGATCCACAGTAACTTTAGATCGGTTGCTAGTGGGGATGATGGAGCGTTGGATGAATTCCAACAATCCTCTAGCCACAGGCTTAAGGTCCAGTCTTCTTAGTTGAACCGGCTTGCCTTTGGAGTCTCTTTACCATTGAGCTCCTTCCACACATATGTCCATAAGGACTTGGTCCAACCTTTGATTAAAGTTGACCCTTCTAGTGTAGCGGCGTGCATCTCCTTGCATCATGGGCAAGTTGAACGCCAATCTCACATTTTCCGAACTAAAATCTAAGTATTTCCCCCGAACCATTGTAAGATAATTCTTTGGGTTCGGGTTCTTACTTTGATCATGGTTCCTAGTGATCCATGCATTGGCATAGAACTCTTGAACCATTAAGATTCCAACTTGTTGGATGGGGTTGGTTAGAACTTCCCAACCTCTTCTTTGGATCTCATGTCGGATCTCCGGATACTCATTTTTCTTGAGCTTGAAAAGGACCTCGGGGATCACCTTCTTCTTGGTCACAACATCATAGAAGTGGTATTGATGGGCTTTGGAGATGAATCTTTCCATCTCCCATGACTCGGAGGTGGAAGCTTTCGTCTTCCCTTTCCCTTTTCTAGAGATTTCTCCGGCCTTAGGTGCCATCAATGGTAATGGAAAAACAAAAAGCTTATGCTTTTACCACACCAAACTTAAAATATTGCTCGCCCTCGAGCAAGAGAAGAAAGAAAAGAAGGAGAAGAAGAGAAAAATGGAGGAGATAGGGAGGTGTATTCGGCCAAGGTGTAGAAGAGGGGTTGTGTTGTGTGAAAATTAATGAGAATGGAGGGGTTTATATAGTAAGGGGAGAGGGAGTAGGTTTGGCCATTTAGGGTGGGTTTGGGTGGGAAAAAATTTTGAATTTTGAAGGTAGATGGGATTTATGGGAAGAGTGGATGGATGTGAGTGGTGAAGGGGTAATGGGAAGAGAGATTGAGGTGATTGGTGAAAGGTTTTTGGGGAAGAGTGTTATAGGGAAGAGAGGTGAATGTTGAGAAGAGGGAGAGAGTGGATGGGTAGTGGGAATCCTGTGGGGCCCACAGATCTTGAGATGATCCTGTGGGGTCCACAGATCCTGAGGTGTCAAGGATTTACATCCCTGCGCCAATTAGGCATGTAAAATGCCTTTGCATGCAATTCTGGCATTTAAACGCCGAAGTGATGCATGTTATGGGCGTTCAACGCCCATGTGCAGCATGTTTCTGGCGTTGAACGCCAGTTCCATGCTTGTTTCTGGCGTTCAGCGCCAGCTCTCCTCAAGGTGCATTCCTGGCGTTTGAACACTAGGATGTTGCTTGTTTCTGGCGTTCACGCCAGATCCATACTCTGTTCTGGCATTGAACACCAGCCAGATGCTCCTTACTGGCGTTTAAACGCCAGTAAGTCCTTCCTCCAGGGTGTGATTTTTCTTTTGCTATTTTTTGTTCTGTTTTTAATTTTAATATTTTTTTGTGACTCCACATGATCATGTACCTAATAAAACATAAAAGAACAATAAAATAAAAATAAAATTAGATAAATAAAAATTGGGTTGCCTCCCAATAAGCGCTTCTTTAATGTCACTAGCTTGACAGTGGGCTCTCATGGAGCCTCACAGAAGTTCAGAGCATGATGAAGGCCTCCCAACACCAAACTTAGAGTTTGAATGTGGGGTCTTCTCAACACCAAACTTAGAGTTTGGTCGTGGCCTCCCAACACCAAACTTAGAGTTTGATTGTGGGGGCTTTGTTTGACTCTGTATTGAGAGAAGCTTTTCATGCTTCCTCTCCATTGTTAAAGAAGAAGATCCTTGAGCCTTAAACACAAGGTAGTCCCCATTCAATTGAAGGACTAATTCTCCTCTGTTAACATCTATCACAGCTCCTGCTGTGGCTAGGAAAGGTCTTCCAAGGATGATGCATTTATCCTCCTCCTTTCTAGTGTCTAAGATTATGAAATCAGCAGGGATGTAAAGGCCTTCAACCTTTACCAACACATCCTCTACCAATCCATAAGCTTGTCTTACTGACTTGTCTACCATTTGTAATGAGAATAAAGCAGGATGTACCTCAATGATCCCCAGCTTCTCCATTACAGAGAGTGGCATAAGATTTATGCTTGACCCCAGGTCACACAGAGCCTTTTCAAAGGTCATGGTGCCTATGGTACAGGGTATTAAGAATTTGCCAGGATCTTGTTTCTTTTGAGGTAAAGTTTGCTGAACCCATGTATCAAGTTCACTAATGAGCAAGGGAGGTTCACCTTCCCAAGTCTCATTACCAAATAACTTGGCATTTAGCTTCATGATAGCTCCTAGATATTGAGCAACTTGCTCTCCAGTTACATCTTCGAGGAAGAATAGTATTCAGAGCTCATGAATGGTAGAAGGAGGTTTAATGGGATCTCTATGGTCTCTATATGAGCCTCAGATTCCCTTGGGTCCTCAATAGGGAACTCCTTCTTGCTTGAGAGATGTCTCATGAGGTATTCCTCATTGGGATTCACGTCCTCTCCTTCCTCTCTAGGTTCGGCCATATTAATTATATCAATAGCCTTGCACTCTCTTTTTGGATTCTCTTCAGTATTGCTTGGGAGAGTACTAGGAAGAGTTTCAGTGATTTTCTTACTCAGCTGTCCCACTTGTGCCTCCAGATTTCTAATGGAGGACCTTGTTTCACTCATGAAACTTAAAGTGGCCTTAGACAGATCAGAGACTAAGTTTTCTAAGTTAGAGGTGCTCTGTTCAGAATTCTCTGTCTGTTTCTGAGAAGATGATGGATAAGGCTTGATATTGCTGAGCCTATTTCTTCCACCATTATTAAAGCCTTGTTGAGGCTTTTGTTGATCCTTCCATGAGAAATTTGGATGATTTCTCCATGATGAATTATAAGTGTTTCCATAAGGTTCACCCATATAATTTACCTCTGCTATTGCAGGGTTCTCAGGATCATAGGCTTCTTCTTCAGAAGATGCCTCTTTAGTACTGTTGGATGCATTTTGCCATCCATTCAGACTTTGAGAAATCATGTTGACTTGCTGAGTCAACATTTTGTTCTGAGCCAAAATGGCATTCAGAGCATCAATTTCAAGAACTCCCTTCCTTTGAGGCGTCCTATGATTCACGGATTTCCTCTCAGAAGTGTACATGAACTGGTTATTTGTAACCATGTCAATAAGTTCTTGAGCTTCTGCAGGCGTTTTCTTTAGGTGAATGGATCCACCTGCAGAATGGTCTAATGACATCTTGGAAAACTCAGATAGACCATAATAGAATATATCTATCATGGTCTATTCTGAAAACATGTCAGAAGGACATCTTTTGGTCATCTGTTTGTATCTTTCCCAAGCTTCATAGAGGGATTCACCATCTTTTTGTTTGAAGGTCTGAACATCCACTCTAAGCTTGCTCAACTTTTGAGGAGAAAAGAACTTAGCCAAGAAGGTCGTGACCAACTTATCCCAGGAGTCCAGGCTATCTTTAGGTTGAGAGTCCAACCATGTTCTAGCTCTGTCTCTTACAGCAAAAGGGAAAAGCATGAGCCTGTAGACTTCAGGATCTTCTCCATTAGTCTTAACAGTCTCACAGATCTGCAAGAACTCAGTTAAGAACTGGTAAGAATCTTCTGATAGAAGTCCATGAAACTTGTAGTTCTGTTGCATTAGAGCAACTAATTGAGGTTTCAGCTCAAAATTGTTTGCTCCTATGGTAGGAATTGGGATGCTTCTTCCATCAAACTTGGACGTAGGTGTGGTATAATCACCAAGCATCCTTCTTGCATTATTGTTGTTAGGTTCGGCTGCCATCTCCTTTTCTTGTTCGAAAATTTCAGCAAGGTTGTCTCTGGATTGTTGTAATTTAGCTTCTCTTAGTTTCCTCTTCAGAGTCCTTTCAGGTTCTGGATCAGCTTCAACAAGAATGCCTTTTTCCTTGTTCCTGCTCATATGAAAGAGAAGAGAACAGAAAAAGAAGAGGAATCCTCTATATCACAGTAAAGAGGTTCCTTATTATTAGTGGAAGAAGAAGAGAATAAAGAAAGGAGAATCCAAACACAAGGGTAAGAACAGGGGCAGTGATTTGAGATGAAGAGAGGTGAAGAGAAGTGTTAGTAAATAAATAAATAAATAAATAGAAGAAGAAGAGAGGGAAAGAATTTCGAAAATAATTTTTGAAAAGGAGTTAATAATTTTTGAAAATTAAGATAAGAAATAAAATTAAATTTAAAATTAAAAACAATTAATTAATTAAAAAGAATTTTGAAAAAGGAGGAGATATTTTCGAAAATTAGAGAGATAGAGAGAAGTAGTTAGGTAGTTTTGAAAAAGATAAGAAACAAACAAAAAGTTAGTTAGTTAATTGAAAAAGATTTGAAAATCAATTTTGAAAAGATAAGAAGATAAGAAGATAGAAAAGATAATTTGAAATCAAATTTTTGAAAAAGATAAAATTTTGAAAAAGATATGATATAAAAGATAAGATAGATTTAATTTTTAAAATTAAAATTAATTACTTAACTAACAAGAAACTAAAAGATAAGATTCTAGAATTTAAAGATTGAACCTTTCTTAACAAGAAAGTAACAAACTTTAAATTTTTGAACCAATCACATTAATTGTTAGCATAATTTTCGAAAATAAAGATAAAATTAAGAAAAAGATTTTTGAAAAATATTTTAAAGAATTTTTGAAAATAAATAAGAAAAATGATAAAGATTTAATTTTTGAAAAAGTTTTGAAAAGATAAGATTTTTTTTTTAAATTTGAAAATTTGACTTGACTTACAAGAAACAACTAATTTTAAAATTTTTTGACTAAGTCAACCTGAATTTTCGAAATTTTGAGAGAAAAAAGGAAAAGATATTTTTTATTTTTGAATTTTTAATGATGAGTGAGAAAAACACAATTATGACCCAAAACATGAAAATTTTGGATCAAAACATATTATGCATGCAAGACACCAAACTTAGAAATCTTTAATGCTTAGAAAATATGAATGCAAAGATGCACATGAAAAACAACAAAAGACACAAAACAAGAAAACATCAAGATCAAACAAGAACACTTACCAAGAACAACTTGAAGATCATGAAGAACACCATGAATGCATGAATTTTTCGAAAAAAAAAATGCAAGAACAATATGAATATGCAATTGACACCAAACTTAAAAATTGACTCAAGACTCTAACAAGAAATACAAAATATTTTTGGTTTTTATGATTTTATGATTTTTTTGGATTTTTATTACTTTTTCGAAAAAAACATATAGGAAAAAGAAAATAATGAATTCATCGTCCTCAATCAAAATCTCATGGATTAGACATGGCTTAATAGCCAGCCAAGCTAAAATATGTTATATGAAACTCTAGAATTCATTCTTGAAAATTTTGGAATAATTTTCGAAAACAAAGGAAAAAATTTTGAAAAATATTTTTTTGAAAACTTTTTGAAAAGAAAATAAAAAGAAAATTACCTAATCTGAGCAACAAAATGAACCGTCAGTTGTCCAAACTCGAATAATCCCCGGCAACGGCGCCAAAAACTTGGTGCACGGAATTGTGATCATCAACAATGGCTCCAAAGACTTGGTGCTCTCAAACATGAATCACAATTAGTCACAACTTCGCACAACTAACCAGCAAGTGCATTGGGTCGTCCAAGTAATAAACCTTACGTGAGTAAGGGTCGATCCCACAGAGATTGTTGGTATGAAGCAAGCTATGGTCACCTTGTAAATCCCAGTCAGGCGGATAATAATTGATTATTGGGTTTTCAAATAATAATAAATAATAAACAGAAAATAAAGATAGAGTTACTCATATAATTCAATGGTGGGAATTTCAGACAAGTGTATGGAGGTGTTGTGTTCCTTCTAAATCTCTGCTTTTCTACTGCTTTTATCCAATCCTTCATACTCCTTTCCATGGCAAGCTGTATGTAGGGCATCACCGTTGTCAATGGCTACATCCCATCCTCTCAGTGAAAATGGTCCAAATGCTCTGTCACAGCACGGCTAATCATCTGTCGGTTCTCGATCATGTTGGAATAGAATCCCTTGATTCTTTTGCATTTGTCATCACGCCCAGCAATCGCGAGTTTGAAGCTCGTCACAGTCATTCAATCCCGAAATCCTACACGGAATACCACAGACAAGGTTAGACTTTCCGGATTCCCATGAATGCTGCCATCAATTCTAGCTTATACCACGAAGATTCTGCTTAAGGAATCCAAGAGATATGCGCCCGGTCTAAGGTAGAATAGAAGTGGTTGTCAGTCACGCGTTCATAGGTGAGAATGATGATGAGTGTCACGGATCATACATTCATCATGTTGAAGTGCAACGAATATCTTAGAATAAGAATAAGTCGAATTGAATAGAAAATAGTAGTAATTGCATTGAAACTCGAGGTACAGCAGAGCTCCACACCCTTAATCTATGGTGTGCAGAAACTCCACCGTTGAAAATACATAAGTGATGAAGGTCCAGGCATGGCCGAATGGTCAGCCCCCAGACGTGATCAATAGTCTCCTCAGATGAATAATAGAATAAAACTGAGACCAAAAGACCCAAATACAATAGTAAAAAGTTCTATTTATACTAAACTAGTTACTAGGGTTTACAGAAATAAGTCTAGGTGCAGAAATCCACTTCCAGGGCCCACTTTGGTGTGTGCTTGGGCTGAGCTTGAACTTCACACGAGCTGAGGCTTCTTTTGCAGTTGAACGCCAAGTTGTAACGTATTTTTGGCGTTCAACTCTGGTTCGTGACGTGTTTCTGGCGTTTGACTCCAGAATGCAGCATGAAACTAGCGTTGAGCGCCAGTTTACATCATCTAATCACGAATAAAGTATGAACTATTATATATTTCTGGAAAGCTCTGGATGTCTACTTTTCAACGCTGTTGAGAGAGCGCCATTTGGGGTTCTGCAGCTCCAGAAAATCTATTTCGAGTGCAGGGAAGTCAGATTCCAACATCATCAGTAGTCCTTTGTCAGCCTCCTTATCAGAGTTTTGCTCAGGTCCCTCAATTTCAACCAGAAAATACCAGAAATCATAGAAAAATACACAAACTCATAGTAAAGTTCAGAAATGTGAATTTAGCATAAAAACTAATGAAAACATCCCTAAAAGTAGCTAGATTATACTAAAAACTATCTAAAAATAATGCCAAAAAGCGTATAAATTATCTGCTCATCAGTCCCCACGTTCAATGCGAAGATCTTTAATTAATTTTGATTTAAATTTAAATTTTATTTTTAAATAGGAAAAGATATTATTTTAATTTTAGAAATTATATTTAAAATTAATTAGGATTAGATATAAAAGAGAAAAGAAACTTCTCTTTAGGGGGGATTCGATTCCATTCTCATAATGTAAATTACAGTTTACGTGAATCCTAGTTTTTTCTCTCTGAACCTTGAGCAACTAAACCTCCACTGTTAAGGTTAGGAGCTCTGTCTATTTGTATGGATTGATTCTATGGTTTTTTTATTTTAATTCATGTATTGATTTATAATTTAAGAATTATTTTCGTTCTTTATCTTATGAATTTGTGTGGAACGGAGATATGACCCTCTTTCTAATTGAGTTCTTGTATAACTTAGAAAAACTCTTTACTTGAACAACAGCTTGAAAACAATTTCTTCTACATTCTAATTATCTGGACTTAACGGGATACGTGACATATAATCCTCTTATATTTGGATAATTAGGATTTTTGTGGCATAATAACTAGAATTAAACTTCACCCCTTAATTGGAATTAATTGACCAAGGAATTGGCGATTGATGAGAGTTAGAGGAGACTAGAAAGGTCTAAGGAATTAGGGTCTAGTCACATATAGTTTGCCATGAATTAAATCTTGCATGATTAAAATAAATTAATAAGAAAATTCAATTTGGAAAATAGATAACTCTGAAATCTTAACTGCCTTCTCCATATTGTTTTCCCAACTTATTTACTGTCTGTCTTCTGATATTCTGAGTTTTCTGTTTAATACTTTTTGAACTCTCAACACCATTTTCTGCTTGTCTAACTAAGTAAATTAATCAACCATTGTTGCTTAGTCCCTCAATCCTCGTGGGATCGACCCTCACTCACCTGAGGTATTACTTGGTACGACCTGGTGCACTTGCCGGTTAGTTTGTGGTTAGAAATTCCACACCAACTGATACACTGTGTTTGAAACTGGAAATGGTAATTGGTGTGACTTGCCTATGCTACAAGCTGTACAAGGCTCTTCATTCTCAACAAATGACAAATTACAATCTTTCAAGACTGCACTAACTACTTTATTTGCTGCATGCCACAACCTTGCATGCCATAAGAGAAATTGCTCATTTGTGGACATGATAGAGTTGTATGCAGCTGGACTTATTGAAGGAGAGAATTTGACAAACTTGTACATTTCTTTATCAACTTCATCCTGTAGAATCAACTCTTTGGTTTCCTATGATTTGACACAACAACCATGAGCATCAAACTCAAAAAGCACATTATTATCACAACAGAATTGATATACACTCAAAATATTTTTGGTTATTTTAGGCACATGTAGCAGTTTTTGCAACAAGAACTTCCAAGAACTCAAATCAGTTTTAAAAATGGAATTTCTAACAGACATGATTTGCAAACATGTTTCGTTTTCCACAATTACTAGTTCTGACCCCTCAGCTTTTACTGCTCATCAATTTTGAGGATTTGGGATCATATGGTGTGTAGTACCACTGTTCGGATACTAGTTTTGATCATAGCTAGTGGATGGTGTTTCTAGAGTACTTAAGTGAGCCTGTGGCTATGACTGAGCATCTTTGTGCTCATAACCTAGTCTTGAATTCTAGCTTTCATTCCCACATGACGAATCATACCTGAACCAGCATCTGCAAGTTGTGGGGCCAACCTTACGACAAAGTTGGCAAACTGGTCTGCTACTTCCACTATCATATCGTCTTTCATTTTGACCGCCACTGTTAAATCTTCTATTATTGTCATAGAATCGTCCATCAGATCTTCCATAAGCTCTTCTTTCATTTATGGATGAACCACCTCTCATCATTCTTCCACCTTGTCCTCTGAAATCACGCCTAAAATACCCTCGACCTCTATAGTTGTTTGAATAATTAGCTACATTCACTTGAATTAACAAATCTGACCTCCTGAATCTTTTTATCATGCTTTCATGTGCAAGAAGCAAAGATTCTAACTCTCCAACCAAGACACTAAACGATTGTGAAACTATAGCTAATCAATGGTCCATATTCCTCTATTAAGCCATTGAGTATGGCACTGACATGGTCACTTTCCCTGACTGGTTCTCCAACTGAGGATAATGTATCTAGCGTTTCTTTAATTTATAACACATAGCTACTAGCAGAACTTCTAATTTTAATGCTACTTAGTTTGTTCCTTAATTACAGAATTCTTGCTCTAATTTGTGATGTAAAGTGATTTTTTAACCTTCTCCATACCTGATATGTGTACAGACAACCTACCATTCGAGTAGTGAAAGGCTTGGTCATCAACGCTAACAACCAAGATTTGAGCAAAGCATCTTGCCGTTTTCACCTCACAAAATTTGGATTTTTTTCTCCTGAAGTTGTGTATTGAGTTGGAATATCTTCTCCTATGATGTGTGGTCACAGATCGTGTCCTTCGATAGATTACGCTTGATCTTTTTATTGGAGAAAGTTGTCTTCATCAAGTTTCATCAAAATCAGTGAGGACGTGAAGTTAGGTTGATGCTGAACATGAGCTTCAGCGATTCCTATGTTTACCTTCATGACGATTGAATGAACCACAGCTCTGATACCATGTAAGGTATCAGTGCCTAACTGAAAGAGAAGAATAAGAGTAGTAGAATAGGGAACAAGAAGAGATAATTGAAGAAGAAGAGAGAAGAGTTTTACTAATTTGATAAAGGTGAATTGAGCTATTACAACACACTTTGTAACTAATAGTTGGCTATATATATTGAACCTAATGACAGCCAGCTTGTAACTAATCCAACTGAGAGATAGTGTAACTAATTCTGCTGATTCAACTTGGCTTAATTAATTCAGTTTCAGCTTAATTATTACTCTATCAAACTTTTATCTCTTTTTAGTAAATTAGATAATTATATATAGATATCATAGTATACACCTACCTTTTAAGTAGAAATTTAAGAGGCTTGTTTAAGACTGCAGTAGCAGACATGAAGTCAGCTCGCTCCCCATTTATTTAGCCTTTACATTAATGGTATATAATTTTATAAAATATAAATTAAAATATAAAATATACATTAAAAATATAAAAATAAAAATTAATAATTAAATTAATTATCATATATTTGTATATATTTATATATTTTATTTCATATTAAATAAAATAATCCATCACTAAAATAATTAAACCTATCTTAATAGAATAAACAAAAGCAAGTATAATCAAATTTTTTCTATGAATGTCAAATACGTATCTATAGGTTAAGAACTTTAAAGTCTTCCGTGTGATTTTGATGAAATCAATTATTATAATTTAATTATAATAGATAAGAAATATAATCTAATAATCACCTTTGATTCTTGGTGTCATTTCACAATTCACACTATGTTCCCGCCGTCCACACCATGAGAGAGTAGTGTTCGTGCTTTCTTTTCTTGCTTTTTTTTATTGGCTTAATTAATATAATGTTATATTATTGGCTTAATACATGTGTTAAGTGTTATGTTGTTTTTATTTTATTTTTTTCAGATGTGAGTCCATTTATGCAACGGGTGACGAATGTTGAGCAAGATATTTTGGATTTTTTTTTCATATCTCTTTCATCAATGTGACTCTTGGGGGATTAAATAATCCAGTAGAATATTTGCATTAAAAAGTATATTTAATTCGTATTTTGGAAAAATTCACAATTGCTCAAGTTTAAATTTTACATCATTTTTTAATATTACAAACTAATAAAATAAATAATCTGTAGTAACTTTAACTCTTTAAATTTAAACTAGATACAATATAACTAAAATAATTTATATTGCATTCGATTACTCTAAAGGACCACCTGCAGCCCACAGGATGCAGGATTAATATAATTGGCAATAATATTGAGTTTTTTTTTTTTTAAATTTATTTCTTC
Organism: Arachis hypogaea; assembly: GCF_003086295.3. Classification (NCBI taxonomy): domain Eukaryota; kingdom Viridiplantae; phylum Streptophyta; class Magnoliopsida; order Fabales; family Fabaceae; genus Arachis; species Arachis hypogaea. The sequence goes on along the minus strand of NC_092037.1, from coordinate 18,935,111 downwards.
AAAAAGATTACATTGCTCCTATAGAAATAAACAAATAGAGAAGTGGTAACATCCAAACTCCAAAATTCTATTTTGGTTTTTTTTTTTTACAGTATCTCTCGAGTAAATAAGTTAATGATTAATTTGCTATGAATTGAAGGTCCATTTAATAATAGTTTGTTATTGGTCAATAAATTTCTAAATACACAATGTGAAATTTAAATTTTTAATTTTTTTTAAGTAGACGAATGAACTGATCACACAACTAACATAAGTTGGTTATATCCAAACTTATTTTTAGCTAGCTAGTGTAACACCCTAATTACCCTAAGCCTTACTGCATTTCGTACAGTAAAGGTTAATCAAAGGTTATGACAATTCTAAGGCTTATACAATATTATATATAGAAAGAAATAGTAATTCTAGAAACCCAATAAAAAAATAAGTTCAAAAACAGAGTTACAAAAGCGCAAAGCGTTCACACGAAGATACAAACTTAAGGCACAAGATATAGATACAAGATAAGAAAGCATAAATAGATATATGAATATAATAGTCATAAAATATATACTAGCCTCAACCTGCGAAGTTTAGGCCGACTAGTCATATACAGACATGACAGAGTTTTTGAAAGTTAAATCAACATATACAACATATCTCTCTCAAAGTTGACCTCTAAAGCAAATAAAATACAAAAGTGAGAATATTAAAAACAAAAGTAATCAAAAGACTCCAAAATGTGATAATCAAGATCCTCCGCTCTGTCACCATCTCGCAACTCACCGAGGTAGCTTACGACCTGCATATGAAAAACAACAACAGAATATAGTATGAGAATCGGAGGTTCTCAGTATGGTAACTGTTCATACCCTGACCGAGCTCCTCTAAATCGGCAACTTTATGAAAGGTCCGACCTCGTCCCGAGGCCCACGCCTGAGGTCGGACCTCGGACAAACAAAGCTAAGAAGGCCCATCAGAAAGGAACGCAGCCCAAAACCTAAAGGCCGGAAAGGCCTGGGAAAGGCGGTTCCACAAAGATAGAGATAAAACTCCCAAAAGATAAGATAAGATCAGAATATCTTATCCAGGGAAGATCACGGCCAACTATTATAAATACACTGGAGCACCCAGGTATAAACCATACTCTAATTCTACTCAATATCTGCTTGGACCCATGCTAACTTAAGCATCGGAGTGTCATTGCAGGTACAACCACCAACCACTCCACATATCAAGCTCGGGTCCCTGACCCCCACCTCGGGCCTCACCAAGACGACCGAGCTACTCGTTTCAGGTAACCCTCGGAACATTGGCGCCGTTGCCGGGGACCTGGAAGTCATCCCTTTACCATGGCGGACGACCCTCTTGACAATGACCACGCTGCATCAGAGCAAGAGGACGACGTTGACACCGGAGAACGACCGGACAGCCCTCTATCACCGCGCACTCCAGGAGGAAACAAACAGAATCGCCCAAAGACATCACTCCAAAACAAAGATCCACAAAATCCCGAAAAAGAAAAGAGCTCGGAAATTCTAGAAGCGGTTCGGGCACAACAAAACTGACTGAAACAACTCGAAGAGGATATAAAAAAGCAAAAGGAAACTGAACAAGAGCTGAGAAGAGAGGCTCGAAAGCGCAGAGAACTAGAAGAGAAACTACGGAAAATAGAGGCCAATCTGAAAGACCAGACAGAACGCGGCACCGCCCAATGCAATCATGATCCCTTCACGCAAGAGATCATGAAGGAGAAGGTACCACGAAACTTCAAGCCACCCGATATGGATCTCTACGACGGCACCACCGATCCAAGTCACCACCTCAGCAACTTCAGAAGCAGAATGTACCTAGTCGACGCCTCCGATGCAATTCGATGCAAAGCCTTCCCCACCACTCTCACCAAGTCGGCCATGAAGTGGTTCGACAACCTGCCACCAAGATCAATCACCAGCTTCGAAGACCTAACCAAAAAATTCCTGACAAGGTTCTCTATTCAAAAGGACAAAACAAAACATGCCCCCAGTCTACTCGGAATCAAACAAGGTAACCAAGAAACTCTCCGAGAGTACATGGAGCGATTCAACAGAGCCTGCCTGGACATACAACACTTGCCGACTGAAGCAGCCATCATGGGACTAGCAAACGGCCTAAAGGAGGGACCATTTAGCCAGTCCCTATCCAAACGATACCCGACCTCCCTATACGAGGTGCAGGAGCGAGCAGAAAAATATATCAACATGGAGGAAACCTCCCAGTTAAGAGACTTTTCTAGGAAGGAATCGACCTACCCACTCCGAGATCGAGATCGGGAACAGAGGAAGAAGGAAGAAACCAACTCGGACAAGCCACGGAAGTACCACAGTTACACCCCCCTCCGAGTCTCCTTGGTAGACATCTACAGAGAAGTATGCCACACCGAAAAGATCCCGCCACCTCGACCACTAAAACACAAGAGAGCGGGGAGAGATCGGTCCGAATACTGTGAATATCACAAGCTCTATGGTCATTCTACTAACGACTGCCACGACCTAAAGAATGTTATAGAGAAGCTAGCCAGAGAAGGAAAACTCGACAGATACATAGCAGAGAAAGGAGAAGAGACCAAGAAGAGAAGGAGGGGAGATAATGAAGATCGGGCTGAACAAACCCCGCGAACCCCTGAAAGACATGTTCACATGATAAATGGAGGTTTCGCAGGCGGAGGAACATCCAGATCCTCGCGCAAAAGACACCTCAAAGAAGTCTATCATGTCCGAGAAGACAGCCCCCTGCCCGAATTACCTACTATCTCGTTTACCCGAGAAGATGCTCAAGGGGTAATACCCGGGCACGACGATCCAATGGTAATCACCATCATCCTAGCAAACGCCAACCTACATCGAACCCTGGTTGACCAGGGAAGCTCAGCAGATATCCTGTTCAAAACGGCCTTCGACAAACTCGAACTTGAAGAAAAAGAGCTAAAGGCCTATCCCACCGACTTATTTGGACTAGGGGACACCCCGATCCATCCCTTAGGATACATCTCGCTACATACCACCTTTGGAAGAGGCGAACAATCTAAAACATTAAGCATCGACTACATTATAGTCGACGTCGCTTCAGCATACAATGCCCTCATTGGGCGACCAACCCTAAACAGACTAGCAGCTATAGTCTCAACCCCACACCTCTGTATGAAGTTCCCTACCACAAAAGGAATCGCTACCCTAAAAGGCGACCAAAAACTGGCACGGCGATGCTATAACGAAAGCCTGAGCCTAAAAGGGAAAGAGGTCAATACAATAGAACTCGGACGAGTTCAAGCCCGAGAAGACCTTCGGCCACAACCTGAGGGAGAAACCGAAAAAGTCCAGATCGGGAACACGCCTGAAAAAATAACAAACGTAGGAGCAAACCTCGAAGCAGGAATAAAGAAGGAACTCATAACCCTCTTAAGGGAGAATTCCGACCTCTTCGCCTGGAAAGCCTCCGACATGCCAGGCATAAGCCCCGACCTGATGTGCCATAAGCTATCAGTATACCCGGGGTCCAGACCTGTCCAACAAAGACGCCGGAAGCTCGGGCCTGAGCGCATGCAAGCAATAGAAGAACAAGTGCAAGCATTACTGGATGCAGGGTTCATTCGGGAAGTAAAATACCCCCTATGGCTCGCAAACGTGGTCCTCGTAAAAAAGCCCAATGGAAAATGGAGGATGTGCGTCGATTACACGGATCTCAACAAAGCCTGCCCCAAAGACCCATATCCACTACCAAACATCGACGCCTTAGTAGACGCCGCCTCAGGCTATAGATACCTCTCCTTTATGGACGCATACTCGGGATACAATCAAATCCCGATGTACGGACCCGACCAAGAAAAGACCTCGTTCATAACCCCAAGGGCAAACTACTGCTACATAGTAATGCCCTTCGGGCTGAAGAACGCAGGAGCAACCTACCAGAGGCTAATGAACAAAGTGTTCTCAGAACACATCGGACTACAATTAGAGGTGTACGTCGACGACATGCTGGTAAAGACACAAGAAGACGGAAACTTGCTGACCGACCTCACCAGTGTCTTCGGCACCCTCAGAAAACACAACATGAGACTTAACCCGGCAAAGTGCACCTTCGCCGCAGAAGCCGGAAAATTCTTAGGCTTCATGCTGACTCAAAGGGGCATCGAAGCAAACCCGGACAAATGCCAAGCGATACTCAATATGAAGAGCCCGACGTGTGTCAAAGAAGTACAACAACTGAATGGAAGGCTGGCCGCCCTATCAAGATTCTTGGCGGGATCAGCGATAAAATCACTACCTCTATACTCACTCCTAAAGAAAGGGAAACCCTTCTCGTGGACCCCGGAGTGCGAAAAAGCCTTCCAAGAATTCAAGGAATTCCTCGGGCAGCCACCAATCCTAACCCGACCTTTAAAAGGGGAAGAGCTCGTACTATACCTCTCGGTCGGACATCGGGCAGTCGCTTCAGCATTAATAAGAGAAAATGACCAAGGACAGCACCCCATATACTTTGTAAGCAAGGCGCTACAAGGGGCCGAATTAAACTATCAGAAAATAGAAAAATTCGCCTACGCCCTAGTGTTCACAGCTCGGAGGCTCCGTCCCTACTTTATAGCCCACACCATCAAAGTCCGGACAAACCAACCCATGAGACACATCCTACAGAAAACAGACCTGGCAGGACGAATCCTACAATGGGCGGTGGAACTGTCCGAGTTCGACCTCCACTATGAAGCCCGGACTGCCATAAAATCTCAATATCTAGCCGACTTCATCGCAGAATACACTGAGACCCCTGGAAACCCACTCTCATGGAACCTATATGTCGACGGGTCCTCAAACAAAACAGGAAGCGGAGCCGGTGTTATACTCGAAAGCGACCAAGGAACGCGGATAGAACTATCCCTAAAATTCGAGTTCCAGGCTTCAAACAACCAAGCCGAATACGAGGCCCTACTAGCAGGACTAAAGCTAGCCGAAGAGGTCGGAGCCCGGAAAATCACAATCTTCAGCGACTCACAGGTCGTCACATCACAAGTAAATGGAAGCTACCAGGCCAAAGACCCCACCATGAAAAAATACCTGGACCAAACACAGGCACAACTGCGCCACTTTTCAGAGATACAGATTCACCACATACCTCGGGAACAAAACGCCCGGGCAGACGCCCTCTCAAAGCTCGCCAGCACCAAGCCCGGAGGCAACAACAGAAGTCTTCTCCAGGAAACCTTGCAATCCCCCTCCGTGCTAAGAAAGGAAGAAACGCTGAGCATATCCAACCAACAGCAAGGATGGATGACCCCCATACTCAACTACCTGAAGTCGGGAACTCTTCCCGCCGAAAGAAAGGAAGCCAAAAGACTCACGAAAGACGCCCAGAATTATACACTAATTCACGACGTATTATACAGAAGAGGATTCACAACTCCCCTCCTTCGGTGCGTCCCGACCTCAGAAACTAAGAACGTCCTCGAAGAAGTCCACGGAGGCATGTGCGGGAACCATCTCGGAGCTCGGGCATTGTCCAAAAAGGTAGTCCGAGCCGGGTTCTACTGGCCGACCTTGCAGAAAGACTCGACGGAATTCGTGAAAATATGCCCCCCTGCCAAAAACACGCCAATTTCCACAAGGCACCACCAGAAGACCTTATCAGCATCACCGCACCATGGCCCTTCGCAAAATGGGGACTTGACCTACTCGGCCCGTTCCCCCAAGGACCGGGGCAAGTCAAATACCTCATAGTAGGGGTCGACTACTTCACAAAGTGGATCGAAGCTGAACCCTTAGCCACCATTACGGCTCAGAAAAGCCGCAAATTCCTATACAAAAACATTGTCACGAGGTTCGGAGTCCCCTACTCCATCACAACGGACAATGGAACACAGTTCACGGACACAAGCTTTCAGAACTTAGTAGCCGAACTAAAAATCAAACAGCAATTCACCTCAGTCGAGCACCCACAAGCCAATGGACAAGCAGAGGCTGCAAATAAAGTCATCTTGGCAGGGTTAAAACGAAGACTCCAAGAGGCCAAAGGGGCATGGGCCGAGGAGCTCCCCCAGGTGCTATGGGCGTATCGGACAACCCCACACTCTACAACGGGAGAATCACCGTTCCGACTAGCTTACGGGATGGAGGCAATGATTCCTATCGAAATAGACGAAGGGTCACCCAGAGTCATCTTCTACAACGAAGAAGGCAACCCACAGGCACAAAAGGAAGAACTCGACCTCCTCCCCGAGGTCCGAGAAAGAGCCCGAATCCGAGAAGAAGTCTTAAAACGACGAACGGCCCTCAGATACAATCAGAAAGTAATAAAGCGAAGCTTCTCCATTCACGACCTGATTCTAATCCGAAATGACATCGGAACACAAAAGTCGGGAGAAGGAAAGCTAGCCGCAAATTGGAAAGGGCCCTACAAGGTAACAGAAGTCTTAGGGACAGGCTATTACAAAGTATCCGACCTAGAAGGTAATGAGCTGCCCAGGGCCTGGCACGCCTGTAATCTAAGGCGGTACTACAGCTAGAAAAACTTACCTGAGGTGTACTCTTTTTCCCTACAAGGGTTTTTTAATGAGACACCCGGTTAAGTAAGACACCCGACCTAGTCAAAAGGGTAAACACTCTGTAAATATTCTTTCTTTTTTAAATACTAATCAAATTTCTCTATTTTTCTTTTCCTTTTCCTCATGATGAAACGAATCCTAGAAAGTACCCCACCAAGGCGCATTGATTTATGCTCGGCAAAACGCAAAAAATCATTTGCCAAAGAGACCACACAAGGTCGGCAAAGATGAAGCGACGAGGTTCAAATTAATGTGAGAAGTTATAAAGTAACTCTGATAAGGCTCAAAAAGCCAAATAAAAAGAGATTACAAAAATAACTTAAAAGGCCGACCAAACAACAAGGTCGGACCCAACAAAGGGAAAGTTATAAAGTAACTCTGAAATGGCTCAAAAAGCCAAATAAAAAAGAGATTACAAAAATAACTCAAAAGGGCCGACCAACGACAAAGTCGGACCCAACCAAAAGGAGGTACTCGAGCGCCCGAGGACCGAGAAAAAGCTCGGATCCAAGAAAGAAGCCTTAAAACAAAGGGGAACCAAGACTTCGAAAAACGCTTACTAAAAAAGTTGCTTTACAAAAAGCAACTAAAAAGTACAAGCAAAAGAACGAAAGCAAAGGAAGTTTCGAGACGCTAGCTAAAAAGTTGTTATCCGAAAACAACTAAAAAGCACAAAAGCGGAAACAAAAAAAAAAAAAAAGTCAAAACGCGAACAAAAACACCGCATAATAAAGTTACTTCAAGTAGCTAAATAAAGCAAAAGGTGTCCAAAGCGTTCACAAAAACCATCCAAAAACAAAAAAAAGCCCACAAGCCGGGCAAAACACCAAAAAGATTACAGAGGATCAAGGTCCTTTCCGGACTCCACATCAACAGCAGACTGCGGAGGAAACATAGAGATCGGGACTGCATAGACGGCAACGCCATCCCGGTTTGGAACCTCCACACCAGACCCATCCCCGACCAAAGGGGAAGTCGGGTTCTCAATCGGAACTTTGGGGTCGGACATCGGAACCTCATCCTCGGGAGGAGCAGGAACAATCTTCCCCTCCACAACAACGTTGTCCGTACTGAATAAACTCAGATCCAGGTCGGGAGCAAGAACCCGAACCTGAGCCTTCAAATTTTCAAACATGGCATCCATACCCTTGGCCACATGACCTTCCAGCTCGTAAAACTTGTCCTGCGCAGATTGCAACTCCTCCTTTGCCTCCACAAGCTCGGTATATAGCCGAGTATAATTCTCTGTAGCCGCCTTCGCCATCTCCTCAGATGCCTTCACTGCCACCACAGCCGCGGTAGCTTTGGTTTTCTCTTTCTCTAAAGAGGCCTCCAACTCAGTAATCCTGGCAGCCTTCAGTTGACTAATCCTATCAAGCTCGGACTGAGCCTTCTCAAGTCGGGAGCTGGTCGCCCCAAGGGGGATTTCTTGAACTCTCGGGCAATAGCAGCATGAAGGCTGGCCATCCGGACACAGCTCCGCGCCATATACTGAAAATGGTGCTCCATAGACACATCGTCAGTAGAAATGAAAGTCTGAGGGAGAATATGCTGTTCAATCCAACCAAGAGCATCGAAATCCTTATCGTTAAAACCCGCAAGCTCTTGAGAGGTCTTCTGCTTCTTGGGAGGAGGACCCGAAGTCAAAAGAGGAGAAGAAGGAACAGGCCCAGAGGTCGGAGGATCTTGACTTATAGCTCGAAACTGGGGAGTCGGAATAGTCTTCGACCGAGTCTGAACACCCCCAGTAGTCTTCTGCAGAGAAGATCGGGCAGAAGCCTCCCCGGCCTCGATATTCCGAGCAGCCACAGACTTCTTCGTCCGACGAAGGAACTTCATGGAATCCGCCTGAGAAGACATCTCTACAAGAAATAAAGAAAGGGATTACCACAACAGAAATTCCAGCAAAAACAAGCAAAACTAAAAGTACTAAAAAGATGAATCTCGGAAGAGGTCGGGAACTACCTAACTCGGAACGGAGAAGGCTTGGATCCCCCAACATTTTCTTCGTGTCCAAGTGAGGTGCCCGACCCCATAAACTGCTCACCACACCCACAAAGGCCTGCTCCACCTCATCTAGACTCTCAAAGGTGTTCCGAGGGTTACCTAAAACGAGTAGCTCGGTCGTCTTGGTGAGGCCCGAGGTGGGGGTCAGGGACCCGAGCTTGATATGTGGAGTGGTTGGTGGTTGTACCTGCAATGACACTCCGATGCTTAAGTTAGCATGGGTCCAAGCAGATATTGAGTAGAATTAGAGTATGGTTTATACCTGGGTGCTCCAGTGTATTTATAATAGTTGGCCGTGATCTTCCCTGGATAAGATATTCTGATCTTATCTTATCTTTTGGGAGTTTTATCTCTATCTTTGTGGAACCGCCTTTCCCAGGCCTTTCCGGCCTTTAGGTTTTGGGCTGCGTTCCTTTCTGATGGGCCTTCTTAGCTTTGTTTGTCCGAGGTCCGACCTCAGGCGTGGGCCTCGGGACGAGGTCGGACCTTTCATAAAGTTGCCGATTTAGAGGAGCTCGGTCAGGGTATGAACAGTGCCCCTGCCCGAGTTCGTCCTTTTTGAGAGGTCGAGCTCGGGCATAGTAGTTTTTCAAATTTCAAAAATGGCCGTTTCAGCATTTATTGCATTTTACCGTTTCTCCTCGATTTCCGTTCGGGCTCTGTGAAGGCATTATTTATTTGCTCCCTTCCTTTTTCCTCGTTTGTTCTGTTCTCTTCCTGTTTTTCTGAGTTTTGCCATCTCTTTTTTCGAGCGACATTTCTCCTTTCTTTTTCTTCTTCCCCGAGTCTTTCTGCGTGTTCTTCCGGGGTTTTCTCTGCGCCGCCGTTCTGCTCTCCTTGCTTCGGAGCTCATCGTCCTCTTTCCTTCTTCCAGGTTTGTTCCCATCTCTTTTCTTGTGCACATATGCTTTCTGTTTCTTTTTTCTCTATGCCTGGGTTGCCCCGAAAAGAGGCGCCGCCATTGTTTTGTTTGTTTGTATGGGGGGGACTCTTTTTTGTTCTTTGGTATTTTGCTCCGGGTTGCTGTATTTTCTTCTAAAAGATTTTTGTTTTCTTGCTTTGCTGGATGGGTTTTCGCTGTCTGCTTTTATGTGATTTTTGCTTTGCTGTTGTATTCTTCTTTGTAGGCAAGAATTTTATGTCTCGAAAGGTTCTTCAAGCGATGTCGACCAAGATTCCAAGTGGTCTTGGTTGGGTAGATCCTGTTCCTCTAAGAGTCCCTTCTGTGGTAGATTCTGAGTATTTAGCTAGGTTTCGTAGGCAATGTAGCATATGTGAAGATAGAGAGTCTGAGAGGGATTATGAATTAGTAGCCCCGGATTCCGAGGAGAGAGTTTGCTTCCCACCCTTAGATAGTTCCGAGAAGCTCTTCTTTTACGCTTATGATTGTTTTTTCTCTAAGTTGAGTGTCCGACTTCCTTTTACCGACCTAGAGTCCGAGGTGTTGTGGTCTTGTAACCTTGCCCCTACGCAGCTCCATCCAAACTCTTGGGCGTTTTTGAAGCTGTTTCAACTTTTGTGTCAGTTTTTGGGTGTTGCTCCCTCTATTTCTCTTTTTTCCTACTTGTTTGTGTTGACAAAGCCGGGGTCGGGTGGAGGGAAGGTATCTTGGGTCTCTTTTAGGGCTAACCAGGGAAGAAAGTTTTGTACCTTGTATGATGAGTCCTTTCACGATTTTAAGAATTTTTATTTCAAGGTCCGGGCTACTGGAGACGTCCGACCTTTCTTTCTAGATGAGAGTGGGGAGCCTTCTTTTCCTCTTTGTTGGCAGGAGAATGTAGTGTCTGTTAAGTATACCTTTGAGAGTCTAGATGAGGTGGAGCAGGCCTTTGTGGGTGTGGTGAGCAGTTTATGGGGTCGGGCACCTCACTTGGACACGAAGAAAATGTTGGGGGATCCAAGCCTTCTCCGTTCCGAGTTAGGTAGTTCCCGACCTCTTCCGAGATTCATCTTTTTAGTACTTTTAGTTTTGCTTGTTTTTGCTGGAATTTCTGTTGTGGTAATCCCTTTCTTTATTTCTTGTAGAGATGTCTTCTCAGGCGGATTCCATGAAGTTCCTTCGTCGGACGAAGAAGTTTGTGGCTGCTCGGAATATCGAGGCCGGGGAGGCTTCTGCCCGATCTTCTCCGCAGAAGACTACTGGGGGTGTTCAGACTCGGTCGAAGACTATTCCGACTCCCCAGTTTCGAGCTATAAGTCAAGATCCTCCGACCTCTGGGCCTGTTCCTTCTTCTCCTCTTTTGACTTCGGGTCCTCCTCCCAAGAAGCAGAAGACCTCTCAAGAGCTTGCGGGTTTTAACGATAAGGATTTCGATGCTCTTGGTTGGATTGAACAGCATATTCTCCCTCAGACTTTCATTTCTACTGACGATGTGTCTATGGAGCACCATTTTCAGTATATGGCGCGGAGCTGTGTCCGGATGGCCAGCCTTCATGCTGCTATTGCCCGAGAGTTCAAGAAATCCCCCCTTGGGGCGACCAGCTCCCGACTTGAGAAGGCTCAGTCCGAGCTTGATAGGATTAGTCAACTGAAGGCTGCCAGGATTACTGAGTTGGAGGCCTCTTTAGAGAAAGAGAAAACCAAAGCTACCGCGGCTGTGGCGGCAGCGAAGGCATCTGAGGAGATGGCGAAGGCGGCTACAGAGAATTATACTCGGCTATATACCGAGCTTGTGGAGGCAAAGGAGGAGTTGCAATCTGCGCAGGACAAGTTTTACGAGCTGGAAGGTCATGTGGCCAAGGGTATGGATGCCATGTTTGAAAATTTGAAGGCTCAGGTTCGGGTTCTTGCTCCCGACCTGGATCTGAGTTTATTCAGTACGGACAACGTTGTTGTGGAGGGGAAGATTGTTCCTGCTCCTCCCGAGGATGAGGTTCCGATGTCCGACCCCAAAGTTCCGATTGAGAACCCGACTTCCCCTTTGGTCGGGGATGGGTCTGGTGTGGAGGTTCCAAACCGGGATGGCGTTGCCGTCGATGCAGTCCCGATCTCTATGTTTCCTCCGCAGTCTGCTGTTGATGTGGAGTCCGGAAAGGACCTTGATCCTCTGTAATCTTTTTGGTGTTTTGCCCGGCTTGTGGGCTTTTTTTGTTTTGGATGGTTTTTGTGAACGCTTTGGACACCTTTTGCTTTATTTAGCTACTTGAAGTAACTTTATTATGCGGTGTTTTTGTTCGCGTTTTGACTTTTTTTTTTTTTGTTTCCGCTTTTGTGCTTTTTAGTTGTTTTCGGATAACAACTTTTTAGCTAGCGTCTCGAAACTTCCTTTGCTTTCGTTCTTTTGCTTGTACTTTTTAGTTGCTTTTTGTAAAGCAACTTTTTTAGTAAGCGTTTTTTGAAGTCTTGGTTCCCCTTTGTTTTAAGGCTTCTTTCTTGGATCCGAGCTTTTTCTCGGTCCTCGGGCGCTCGAGTACCTCCTTTTGGTTGGGTCCGACTTTGTCGTTGGTCGGCCCTTTTGAGTTATTTTTGTAATCTCTTTTTTATTTGGCTTTTTGAGCCATTTCAGAGTTACTTTATAACTTTCCCTTTGTTGGGTCCGACCTTGTTGTTTGGTCGGCCTTTTAAGTTATTTTTGTAATCTCTTTTTATTTGGCTTTTTGAGCCTTATCAGAGTTACTTTATAACTTCTCACATTAATTTGAACCTCGTCGCTTCATCTTTGCCGACCTTGTGTGGTCTCTTTGGCAAATGATTTTTTGCGTTTTGCCGAGCATAAATCAATGCGCCTTGGTGGGGTACTTTCTAGGATTCGTTTCATCATGAGGAAAAGGAAAAGAAAAATAGAGAAATTTGATTAGTATTTAAAAAAGAAAGAATATTTACAGAGTGTTTACCCTTTTGACTAGGTCGGGTGTCTTACTTAACCGGGTGTCTCATTAAAAAACCCTTGTAGGGAAAAAGAGTACACCTCGGGTAAGTTTTTCTAGCTGTAGTACCGCCTTAGATTACAGGCGTGCCAGGCCCTGGGCAGCTCATTGCCTTCTAGGTCGGATACTTTGTAATAGCCTGTCCCTAAGACTTCTGTTACCTTGTAGGGCCCTTTCCAATTTGCGGCTAGCTTTCCTTCTCCCGACTTTTGTGTTCCGATGTCATTTCGGATTAGAATCAGGTCGTGAATGGAGAAGCTTCGCTTTATTACTTTCTGATTGTATCTGAGGGCCGTTCGTCGTTTTAAGACTTCTTCTCGGATTCGGGCTCTTTCTCGGACCTCGGGGAGGAGGTCGAGTTCTTCCTTTTGTGCCTGTGGGTTGCCTTCTTCATTGTAGAAGATGACTCTGGGTGACCCTTCGTCTATTTCGATAGGAATCATTGCCTCCATCCCGTAAGCTAGTCGGAACGGTGATTCTCCCGTTGTAGAGTGTGGGGTTGTCCGATACGCCCATAGCACCTGGGGGAGCTCCTCGGCCCATGCCCCTTTGGCCTCTTGGAGTCTTCGTTTTAACCCTGCCAAGATGACTTTATTTGCAGCCTCTGCTTGTCCATTGGCTTGTGGGTGCTCGACTGAGGTGAATTGCTGTTTGATTTTTAGTTCGGCTACTAAGTTCTGAAAGCTTGTGTCCGTGAACTGTGTTCCATTGTCCGTTGTGATGGAGTAGGGGACTCCGAACCTCGTGACAATGTTTTTGTATAGGAATTTGCGGCTTTTCTGAGCCGTAATGGTGGCTAAGGGTTCAGCTTCGATCCACTTTGTGAAGTAGTCGACCCCTACTATGAGGTATTTGACTTGCCCCGGTCCTTGGGGGAACGGGCCGAGTAGGTCAAGTCCCCATTTTGCGAAGGGCCATGGTGCGGTGATGCTGATAAGGTCTTCTGGTGGTGCCTTGTGGAAATTGGCGTGTTTTTGGCAGGGGGCATATTTTCACGAATTCCGTCGAGTCTTTCTGCAAGGTCGGCCAGTAGAACCCGGCTCGGACTACCTTTTTGGACAATACCCGAGCTCCGAGATGGTTCCCGCACATGCCTCCGTGGACTTCTTCGAGGACGTTCTTAGTTTCTGAGGTCGGGACGCACCGAAGGAGGGGAGTTGTGAATCCTCTTCTGTATAATACGTCGTGAATTAGTGTATAATTCTGGGCGTCTTTCGTGAGTCTTTTGGCTTCCTTTCTTTCGGCGGGAAGAGTTCCCGACTTCAGGTAGTTGAGTATGGGGGTCATCCATCCTTGCTGTTGGTTGGATATGCTCAGCGTTTCTTCCTTTCTTAGCACGGAGGGGGATTGCAAGGTTTCCTGGAGAAGACTTCTGTTGTTGCCTCCGGGCTTGGTGCTGGCGAGCTTCGAGAGGGCGTCTGCCCGGGCGTTTTGTTCCCGAGGTATGTGGTGAATCTGTATCTCTGAAAAGTGGCGTAGTTGTGCCTGTGTTTGGTCCAGGTATTTTTTCATGGTGGGGTCTTTGGCCTGGTAGCTTCCATTTACTTGTGATGTGACGACCTGTGAGTCGCTGAAGATTGTGATTTTCCGGGCTCCGACCTCTTCGGCTAGCTTTAGTCCTGCTAGTAGGGCCTCGTATTCGGCTTGGTTGTTTGAAGCCTGGAACTCGAATTTTAGGGATAGTTCTATCCGCGTTCCTTGGTCGCTTTCGAGTATAACACCGGCTCCGCTTCCTGTTTTGTTTGAGGACCCGTCGACATATAGGTTCCATGAGGGTGGGTTTCCAGGGGTCTCAGTGTATTCTGCGATGAAGTCGGCTAGATATTGAGATTTTATGGCAGTCCGGGCTTCATAGTGGAGGTCGAACTCGGACAGTTCCACCGCCCATTGTAGGATTCGTCCTGCCAGGTCTGTTTTCTGTAGGATGTGTCTCATGGGTTGGTTTGTCCGGACTTTGATGGTGTGGGCTTGAAAGTAGGGACGGAGCCTCCGAGCTGTGAACACTAGGGCGTAGGCGAATTTTTCTATTTTCTGATAGTTTAATTCGGCCCCTTGTAGCGCCTTGCTTACAAAGTATATGGGGTGCTGTCCTTGGTCATTTTCTCTTATTAATGCTGAAGCGACTGCCCGATGTCCGACCGAGAGGTATAGTACGAGCTCTTCCCCTTTTAAAGGTCGGGTTAGGATTGGTGGCTGCCCGAGGAATTCCTTGAATTCTTGGAAGGCTTTTTCGCACTCCGGGGTCCACGAGAAGGGTTTCCCTTTCTTTAGGAGTGAGTATAGAGGTAGTGATTTTATCGCTGATCCCGCCAAGAATCTTGATAGGGCGGCCAGCCTTCCATTCAGTTGTTGTACTTCTTTGACACACGTCGGGCTCTTCATATTGAGTATCGCTTGGCATTTGTCCGGGTTTGCTTCGATGCCCCTTTGAGTCAGCATGAAGCCTAAGAATTTTCCGGCTTCTGCGGCGAAGGTGCACTTTGCCGGGTTAAGTCTCATGTTGTGTTTTCTGAGGGTGCCGAAGACACTGGTGAGGTCGGTCAGCAAGTTTCCGTCTTCTTGTGTCTTTACCAGCATGTCGTCGACGTACACCTCTAATTGTAGTCCGATGTGTTCTGAGAACACTTTGTTCATTAGCCTCTGGTAGGTTGCTCCTGCGTTCTTCAGCCCGAAGGGCATTACTATGTAGCAGTAGTTTGCCCTTGAACCCTCGGAACATTGGCGCCGTTGCCGGGGACCTGGAAGTCATCCCTTTACCATGGCGGACGACCCTCTTGACAATGACCACGCTGCATCAGAGCAAGAGGACGAAGTTGACACCGGAGAACGACCGGACAGCCCTCTATCACCGCGCACTCCAGGAGGAAACAAACAGAATCGTCCAAAGACATCACTCCAAAACAAAGATCCACAAAATCCCGAAAAAGAAAAGAGCTCGGAAATTCTAGAAGCGGTTCGGGCACAACAAAACCGACTGAAACAACTCGAAGAGGATATATAAAAGCAAAAGGAAACTGAACAAGAGCTGAGAAGAGAGGCTCGAAAGCGCAGAGAACTAGAAGAGAAACTACGGAAAATAGAGGCCAATCTGAAAGACCAGACAGAACGCGGCACCGCCCAATGCAATCATGATCCCTTCACGCAAGAGATCATGAAGGAGAAGGTACCACGAAACTTCAAGCCACCCGATATGGATCTCTACGACGGCACCACCGATCCAAGTCACCACCTCAGCAACTTCAGAAGCAGAATGTACCTAGTCGACGCCTCCGATGCGATTCGATGCAAAGCCTTCCCCACCACTCTCACCAAGTCGGCCATGAAGTGGTTCGACAACCTGCCACCAAGATCAATCACCAGCTTCGAAGACCTAACCAAAAAATTCCTGACAAGGTTCTCTATTCAAAAGGACAAAACAAAACATGCCCCCAGTCTACTCGGAATCAAACAAGGTAACCAAGAAACTCTCCGAGAGTACATGGAGCGATTCAACAGAGCCTGCCTGGACATACAACACTTGCCGACTGAAGCAGCCATCATGGGACTAGCAAACGGCCTAAAGGAGGGACCATTTAGCCAGTCCCTATCCAAACGATACCCGACCTCCCTATACGAGGTGCAGGAGCGAGCAGAAAAATATATCAACATGGAGGAAACCTCCCAGTTAAGAGACTTTTCTAGGAAGGAATCGACCTACCCACTCCGAGATCGAGATCGGGAACAGAGGAAGAAGGAAGAAACCAACTCGGACAAGCCACGGAAGTACCACAGTTACACCCCCCTCCGAGTCTCCTTGGTAGACATCTACAGAGAAGTATGCCACACCTAAAAGATCCCGCCACCTCGACCACTAAAACACAAGAGAGCGGGGAGAGATCGGTCCGAATACTGTGAATATCACAAGCTCTATGGTCATTCTACTAACGACTGCCACGACCTAAAGAATGTTATAGAGAAGCTAGCCAGAGAAGGAAAACTCGACAGATACATAGCAGAGAAAGGAGAAGAGACCAAGAAGAGAAGGAGGGGAGATAATGAAGATCGGGCTGAACAAACCCCGCGAACCCCTGAAAGACATGTTCACATGATAAATGGAGGTTTCGCAGGCGGAGGAACATCCAGATCCTCGCGCAAAAGACACCTCAAAGAAGTCTATCATGTCCGAGAAGACAGCCCCCTGCCCGAATTACCTACTATCTCGTTTACCCGAGAAGATGCTCAAGGGGTAATACCCGGGCACGACGATCCAATGGTAATCACCATCATCCTAGCAAACGCCAACCTACATCGAACCCTGGTTGACCAGGGAAGCTCAGCAGATATCCTGTTCAAAACGGCCTTCGACAAACTCGGACTTGAAGAAAAAGAGCTAAAGGCCTATCCCACCGACTTATTTGGACTAGGGGACACCCCGATCCATCCCTTAGGATACATCTCGCTACATACCACCTTTGGAAGAGGCGAACAATCTAAAACATTAAGCATCGACTACATTATAGTCGACGTCGCTTCAGCATACAATGCCCTCATTGGGCGACCAACCCTAAACAGACTAGCAGCTATAGTCTCAACCCCACACCTCTGTATGAAGTTCCCTACCACAAAAGGAATCGCTACCCTAAAAGGCGACCAAAAACTGGCACGGCGATGCTATAACGAAAGCCTGAGCCTAAAAGGGAAAGAGGTCAATACAATAGAACTCGGACGAGTTCAAGCCCGAGAAGACCTTCGGCCACAACCTGAGGGAGAAACCGAAAAAGTCCAGATCGGGAACACGCCTGAAAAAATAACAAACGTAGGAGCAAACCTCGAAGCAGGAATAAAGAAGGAACTCATAACCCTCTTAAGGGAGAATTCCGACCTCTTCGCCTGGAAAGCCTCCGACATGCCAGGCATAAGCCCCGACCTGATGTGCCATAAGCTATCAGTATACCCGGGGTCCAGACCTGTCCAACAAAGACGCCGGAAGCTCGGGCCTGAGCGCACGCAAGCAATAGAAGAACAAGTGCAAGCATTACTGGATGCAGGGTTCATTCGGGAAGTAAAATACCCCCTATGGCTCGCAAACGTGGTCCTCGTAAAAAGGCCCAATGGAAAATGGAGGATGTGCGTCGATTACACGGATCTCAACAAAGCCTGCCCCAAAGACCCATATCCACTACCAAACATCGACGCCTTAGTAGACGCCGCCTCAGGCTATAGATACCTCTCCTTCATGGACGCATACTTGGGATACAATCAAATCCCGATGTACGGACCCGACCAAGGAAAGACCTCGTTCATAACCCCAAGGGCAAACTACTGCTACATAGTAATGCCCTTCGGGCTGAAGAACGCAGGAGCAACCTACCAGAGGCTAATGAACAAAGTGTTCTCAGAACACATCGGACTACAATTAGAGGTGTACGTCGACGACATGCTGGTAAAGACACAAGAAGACGGAAACTTGCTGACCGACCTCACCAGTGTCTTCGGCACCCTCAGAAAACACAACATGAGACTTAACCCGGCAAAGTGCACCTTCGCCGCAGAAGCCGGAAAATTCTTAGGCTTCATGCTGACTCAAAGGGGCATCGAAGCAAACCCGGACAAATGCCAAGCGATACTCAATATGAAGAGCCCGACGTGTGTCAAAGAAGTACAACAACTGAATGGAAGGCTGGCCGCCCTATCAAGATTCTTGGCGGGATCAGCGATAAAATCACTACCTCTATACTCACTCCTAAAGAAAGGGAAACCCTTCTCGTGGACCCCGGAGTGCGAAAAAGCCTTCCAAGAATTCAAGGAATTCCTCGGGCAGCCACCAATCCTAACCCGACCTTTAAAAGGGGAAGAGCTCGTACTATACCTCTCGGTCGGACATCGGGCAGTCGCTTCAGCATTAATAAGAGAAAATGACCAAGGACAGCACCCCATATACTTTGTAAGCAAGGCGCTACAAGGGGCCGAATTAAACTATCAGAAAATAGAAAAATTCGCCTACGCCCTAGTGTTCACAGCTCGGAGGCTCCGTCCCTACTTCCAAGCCCACACCATCAAAGTCCGGACAAACCAACCCATGAGACACATCCTACAGAAAACAGACCTGGCAGGACGAATCCTACAATGGGCGGTGGAACTGTCCGAGTTCGACCTCCACTATGAAGCCCGGACTGCCATAAAATCTCAATATCTAGCCGACTTCATCGCAGAATACACTGAGACCCCTGGAAACCCACTCTCATGGAACCTATATGTCGACGGGTCCTCAAACAAAACAGGAAGCGGAGCCGGTGTTATACTCGAAAGCGACCAAGGAACGCGGATAGAACTATCCCTAAAATTCGAGTTCCAGGCTTCAAACAACCAAGCCGAATACGAGGCCCTACTAGCAGGACTAAAGCTAGCCGAAGAGGTCGGAGCCCGGAAAATCACAATCTTCAGCGACTCACAGGTCGTCACATCACAAGTAAATGGAAGCTACCAGGCCAAAGACCCCACCATGAAAAAATACCTGGACCAAACACAGGCACAACTGCGCCACTTTTCAGAGATACAGATTCACCACATACCTCGGGAACAAAACGCCCGGGCAGACGCCCTCTCGAAGCTCGCCAGCACCAAGCCCGGAGGCAACAACAGAAGTCTTCTCCAGGAAACCTTGCAATCCCCCTCCGTGCTAAGAAAGGAAGAAACGCTGAGCATATCCAACCAACAGCAAGGATGGATGACCCCCATACTCAACTACCTGAAGTCGGGAACTCTTCCCGCCGAAAGAAAGGAAGCCAAAAGACTCACGAAAGACGCCCAGAATTATACACTAATTCACGACGTATTATACAGAAGAGGATTCACAACTCCCCTCCTTCGGTGCGTCCCGACCTCAGAAACTAAGAACGTCCTCGAAGAAGTCCACGGAGGCATGTGCGGGAACCATCTCGGAGCTCGGGCATTGTCCAAAAAGGTAGTCCGAGCCGGGTTCTACTGGCCGACCTTGCAGAAAGACTCGACGGAATTCGTGAAAATATGCCCCCCTGCCAAAAACACGCCAATTTCCACAAGGCACCACCAGAAGACCTTATCAGCATCACCGCACCATGGCCCTTCGCAAAATGGGGACTTGACCTACTCGGCCCGTTCCCCCAAGGACCGGGGCAAGTCAAATACCTCATAGTAGGGGTCGACTACTTCACAAAGTGGATCGAAGCTGAACCCTTAGCCACCATTACGGCTCAGAAAAGCCGCAAATTCCTATACAAAAACATTGTCACGAGGTTCGGAGTCCCCTACTCCATCACAACGGACAATGGAACACAGTTCACGGACACAAGCTTTCAGAACTTAGTAGCCGAACTAAAAATCAAACAGCAATTCACCTCAGTCGAGCACCCACAAGCCAATGGACAAGCAGAGGCTGCAAATAAAGTCATCTTGGTAGGGTTAAAACGAAGACTCCAAGAGGCCAAAGGGGCATGGGCCGAGGAGCTCCCCCAGGTGCTATGGGCGTATCGGACAACCCCACACTCTACAACGGGAGAATCACCGTTCCGACTAGCTTACGGGATGGAGGCAATGATTCCTATCGAAATAGACGAAGGGTCACCCAGAGTCATCTTCTACAACGAAGAAGGCAACCCACAGGCACAAAAGGAAGAACTCGACCTCCTCCCCGAGGTCCGAGAAAGAGCCCGAATCCGAGAAGAAGTCTTAAAACGACGAACGGCCCTCAGATACAATCAGAAAGTAATAAAGCGAAGCTTCTCCATTCACGACCTAATTCTAATCCGAAATGACATCGGAACACAAAAGTCGGGAGAAGGAAAGCTAGCCGCAAATTGGAAAGGGCCCTACAAGGTAACAGAAGTCTTAGGGACAGGCTATTACAAAGTATCCGACCTAGAAGGCAATGAGCTGCCCAGGGCCTGGCACGCCTGTAATCTAAGGCGGTACTACAGCTAGAAAAACTTACCCGAGGTGTACTCTTTTTCCCTACAAGGGTTTTTTAATGAGACACCCGGTTACGTAAGACACCCGACCTAGTCAAAAGGGTAAACACTCTGTAAATATTCTTTCTTTTTTAAATACTAATCAAATTTCTCTATTTTTCTTTTCCTTTTCCTCATGATGAAACGAATCCTAGAAAGTACCCCACCAAGGCGCATTAATTTATGCTCGGCAAAACGCAAAAAATCATTTGCCAAAGAGACCACACAAGGTCGGCAAAGATGAAGCGACGAGGTTCAAATTAATGTGAGAAGTTATAAAGTAACTCTGATAAGGCTCAAAAATCCAAATAAAAAGAGATTACAAAAATAACTTAAAAGGCCGACCAAACAACAAGGTCGGACCCAACAAAGGGAAAGTTATAAAGTAACTCTGAAATGGCTCAAAAAGCCAAATAAAAAAGAGATTACAAAAATAACTCAAAAGGGCCGACCAACGACAAAGTCGGACCCAACCAAAAGGAGGTACTCGAGCGCCCGAGGACCGAGAAAAAGCTCGGATCCAAGAAAGAAGCCTTAAAACAAAGGGGAACCAAGACTGCGAAAAACGCTTACTAAAAAAGTTGCTTTACAAAAAGCAACTAAAAAGTACAAGCAAAAGAACGAAAGCAAAGGAAGTTTCGAGACGCTAGCTAAAAAGTTGTTATCCGAAAACAACTAAAAAGCACAAAAGCGGAAACAAAAAAAAAAGTCAAAATGCGAACAAAAACACCGCATAATAAAGTTACTTCAAGTAGCTAAATAAAGCAAAAGGTGTCCAAAGCGTTCACAAAAACCATCCAAAAACAAAAAAAGCCCACAAGCCGGGCAAAACACCAAAAAGATTACAGAGGATCAAGGTCCTTTCCGGACTCCACATCAACAGAAGACTGTGGAGGAAACATAGAGATCGGGACTGCATCGACGGCAACGCCATCCCGGTTTGGAACCTCCACACCAGACCCATCCCCGACCAAAGGGGAAGTCGGGTTCTCAATCGGAACTTTGGGGTCGGACATCGGAACCTCATCCTCGGGAGGAGCAGGAACAATCTTCCCCTCCACAACAACGTTGTCCGTACTGAATAAACTCAGATCCAGGTCGGGAGCAAGAACCCGAACCTGAGCCTTCAAATTTTCAAACATGGCATCCATACCCTTGGCCACATGACCTTCCAGCTCGTAAAACTTGTCCTGCGCAGATTGCAACTCCTCCTTTGCCTCCACAAGCTCGGTATATAGCCGAGTATAATTCTCTGTAGCCGCCTTCGCCATCTCCTCAGATGCCTTCGCTGCCGCCACAGCCGCGGTAGCTTTGGTTTTCTCTTTCTCTAAAGAGGCCTCCAACTCAGTAATCCTGGCAGCCTTCAGTTGACTAATCCTATCAAGCTCGGACTGAGCCTTCTCAAGTCGGGAGCTGGTCGCCCCAAGGGGGGATTTCTTGAACTCTCGGGCAATAGCAGCATGAAGGCTGGCCATCCGGACACAGCTCCGCGCCATATACTGAAAATAGTGCTCCATAGACACATCGTCAGTAGAAATGAAAGTCTGAGGGAGAATATGATGTTCAATCCAACCAAGAGCATCGAAATCCTTATCGTTAAAACCCGCAAGCTCTTGAGAGGTCTTCTGCTTCTTGGGAGGAGGACCCGAAGTCAAAAGAGGAGAAGAAGGAACAGGCCCAGAGGTCGGAGGATCTTGACTTATAGCTCGAAACTGGGGAGTCGGAATAGTCTTCGACCGAGTCTGAACACCCCCAGTAGTCTTCTGCGGAGAAGATCGGGCAGAAGCCTCCCCGGCCTCGATATTCCGAGCAGCCACAGACTTCTTCGTCCGACGAAGGAACTTCATGGAATCCGCCTGAGAAGACATCTCTACAAGAAATAAAGAAAGGGATTACCACAACAGAAATTCCAGCAAAAACAAGCAAAACTAAAAGTACTAAAAAGATGAATCTCGGAAGAGGTCGGGAACTACCTAACTCGGAACGGAGAAGGCTTGGATCCCCCAACATTTTCTTCGTGTCCAAGTGAGGTGCCCGACCCCATAAACTGCTCACCACACCCACAAAGGCCTGCTCCACCTCATCTAGACTCTCAAAGGTATACTTAACAGACACTACATTCTCCTGCCAACAAAGAGGAAAAGAAGGCTCCCCACTCTCATCTAGAAAGAAAGGTCGGACGTCTCCAGTAGCCCGGACCTTGAAATAAAAATTCTTAAAATCGTGAAAGGACTCATCATACAAGGTACAAAACTTTCTTCCCTGGTTAGCCCTAAAAGAGACCCAAGATACCTTCCCTCCACCCGACCCCGGCTTCGTCAACACAAACAAGTAGGAAAAAAGAGAAATAGAGGGAGCAACACCCAAAAACTGACACAAAAGTTGAAACAGCTTCAAAAACGCCCAAGAGTTTGGATGGAGCTGCGTAGGGGCAAGGTTACAAGACCACAACACCTCGGACTCTAGGTCGGTAAAAGGAAGTCGGACACTCAACTTAGAGAAAAAACAATCATAAGCGTAAAAGAAGAGCTTCTCGGAACTATCTAAGGGCGGGAAGCAAACTCTCTCCTCGGAATCCGGGGCTACTAATTCATAATCCCTCTCAGACTCTCTATCTTCACATATGCTACATTGCCTACGAAACCTAGCTAAATACTCAGAATCTACCACAGAAGGGACTCTTAGAGGAACAGGATCTACCCAACCAAGACCACTTGGAATCTTGGTCGACATCGCTTGAAGAACCTTTCGAGACATAAAATTCTTGCCTACAAAGAAGAATACAACAGCAAAGCAAAAATCACATAAAAGCAGACAGCGAAAACCCATCCAGCAAAGCAAGAAAACAAAAATCTTTTAGAAGAAAATACAGCAACCCGGAGCAAAATACCAAAGAACAAAAAAGAGTCCCCCCCCATACAAACAAACAAAACAATGGCGGCGCCTCTTTTCGGGGCAACCCAGGCATAGAGAAAAAAGAAACAGAAAGCATATGTGCACAAGAAAAGAGATGGGAACAAACCTGGAAGAAGGAAAGAGGACGATGAGCTCCGAAGAAAGGAGAGCAGAACGGCGGCGCAGAGAAAACCCCGGAAGAACACGCAGAAAGACTCGGGGAAGAAGAAAAAGAAAGGAGAAATGTCGCTCGAAAAAAGAGATGGCAAAACTCAGAAAAACAGGAAGAGAACAGAACAAACGAGAAAAAAGGAAGGGAGCAAATAAATAATGCCTTCACAGAGCCCGAACGGAAATCGAGGAGAAACGGTAAAATGCAATAAATGCTGAAACGGCCATTTTTGAAATTTGAAAAACTACTATGCCCGAGCTCGACCTCTCAAAAAGGACGAACTCGGGCAGGGGCACTGTTCATACCCTGACCGAGCTCCTCTAAATCGGCAACTTTATGAAAGGTCCGACCTCGTCCCGAGGCCCACGCCTGAGGTCGGACCTCGGACAAACAAAGCTAAGAAGGCCCATCAGAAAGGAACGCAGCCCAAAACCTAAAGGCCGGAAAGGCCTGGGAAAGGCGGTTCCACAAAGATAGAGATAAAACTCCCAAAAGATAAGATAAGATCAGAATATCTTATCCAGGGAAGATCACGGCCAACTATTATAAATACACTGGAGCACCCAGGTATAAACCATACTCTAATTCTACTCAATATCTGCTTGGACCCATGCTAACTTAAGCATCGGAGTGTCATTGCAGGTACAACCACCAACCACTCCACATATCAAGCTCGGGTCCCTGACCCCCACCTCGGGCCTCACCAAGACGACCGAGCTACTCGTTTCAGGTAACCCTCGGAACAGTAACAGTACCCAGTAATGTAAGATATAAGACTCTAGGACGCTAAAGGCAATCCTAGAACTTTATATTAATCATAAGATTCAAACTTAAAGCATAACCAAATTTAAAACCATAATAAAATGGGGTAATCTAACTTAGGAAATTTCTAGTCTAAAATTTACACTGCTGTCCCACAGCCTTCGCCAGCCTAACCGCCATACGATCTCATTGCTACCTCCTATCGAACCTCGTTAATCCCAGTAGAAAACACAAATAATTAATACAAGTAAAGCACAAGTAATTATCAAGTATAGCAGGTAAATCAAGAAGCACTTAAGCATGTTATACAATTAGACATATTATGCAAGTAAACAAAGCAAGCAACCATATAGAAGATGCACATGATGAATGCCTGCCCTATTAGCCGTGATATCATATTGTCAGTTCAACTGCCAACCCGACATATTCCCACGGAAATGTCGCTTTTCGGTCACGAATAAAATGGGTACCCCCAGGGATATCGTGCCCGGCACACGGTCTAGGGATATAGTGCCCACGAACACTCTTGTGATTCTGAAAAGATGCGAGCGGGATACTCGGCTACAGACCTCACATCTCAATGTAAGCAGGACTACCCACTGCCCTTACGCCGCCGCCATGACCTCGACAGGCGGGATTAACCTATCGTCCCTGCCAGGCACATAGCGTCTCATCAATACCAGTATCAAACATTATATATTCCATCAGTGAT
The DNA here is from genome assembly GCF_003086295.3 of Arachis hypogaea. Taxonomy (NCBI): domain Eukaryota; kingdom Viridiplantae; phylum Streptophyta; class Magnoliopsida; order Fabales; family Fabaceae; genus Arachis; species Arachis hypogaea. The sequence continues at coordinate 18,910,185 of NC_092037.1, read as the reverse complement.
CACTTTCAATATTTATTAATTCATTATTTATCCTCGTGTCCCAGACTCATTACAGCCATTATCAATTCTCAATTTCACAGCTCATCATGCTCATCCTCAACATAAGTACTCTTCCAATCCACACAATTAATCCATCCTCAATACTTGATGAGCGGATAATTTGTACGCTTTTTGGCATTATTTTTAGTATGTTTTTAGTATGTTTTAGTTAGTTTTTAGTATATTTTTTTAGTTTTTAGTTAAAATTCACTTTTCTGGACTTTACTATGAGTTTGTGTGTTTTTCTGTGATTTCAGGTATTTTCTGGCTGAAATTGAGGGACTTGAGCAAAAATCTGATTCAGAGACTAAAAAGGACTGCAGATGCTGTTGGATTCTGACCTCCCTGCACTCGAAGTGGATTTTCTGGAGCTACAGAAGCCCAATTGGCGCGCTCTTAACGGCGTTGGAAAGTAGACATTCTGGGCTTTTCAGCAATATATGATAGTTCGTACTTTGCCCAAGATTTGATGGCCCAAACCGGTGTTCAGACTCACCATCAGAATTCCCAGCGTTAAACGTCGGAACTGGCACAAGGATGGGAGTTAAACGCCCAAACTGGCATAAAAGCTGGCGTTTAACTCCAAGAGGAGTCTCTACACGAAAATGCTTCAATGCTCAGCCCAAGCACACACCAAGTGGGCCCGGAAGTGGATTTTTATGTCATTTACTCATCTCTGTAAACCCTAGGCTACTAGTTCTTTATAAATAGGACCTTTTGCTATTGTATTTTCATCTTGGTAGCTATCTTTATTCTTATGCTATCTTAGATCATTGGGAGGCTGGCCATTCGGCCATGCCTAGACCTTGTTCTTATGTATTTTCAACGGTGGAGTTTCTACACACCATAGATTAAGGTGTGGAGCTCTGCTGTACCTCGAGTATTAATGCAATTACTATTGTTCTTCTATTCAATTCAGCTTGTTCTTGTTCCAAGATATCACTTGTTCTTCAACCTGATGAATGTGATGATCCGTGACACTCATCATCATTCTCACTCATGAACGTGTGACTGTCAATCACCTCCGTTCTACCTTAGATTGGGTGGATATCTCTTGGATTCTTTAACCGTAATCTTCGTGGGATGAGCTAGAATTGATGACTGCATTCAAGAGAATCCGGAAGGTCTAAACCTTGTCTGTGGTATTCTGAGTAGGATTCAATGATTGAATGACTGTGACGAGCTTCAAACTCGCGATTGTGGGGCGTTAGTGACAGACACAAAAGAATCAATGGATTCTATTCTGACATGATCGAGAACCGACAGCTGAATAGCCATGGCGTGACAGGGTGCGTTGAACATTTTCACTGAGAGGATGGGAGGTAGCCACTGACAATAGTGAAACCCTACATACAACTTGCCATGGAAAGGAGTAAGAAGGATTGGATGAAGACAGTAGGAAAGCAGAGAGACGGAAGGAACACAGCATCTCCATACGCTTATCTGAAATTCCCACCAATGAATTGTATAAGTATCTCTATCTTTATCTTTATGTTTTATTCGTATATCATTCATAACCATTTGAGTTTGCCTGACTAAGATTTACAAGGTGACCATAGCTTGCTTCATACCAACAATCTCTGTGGGATCGACCCTTACTCGCGTAAGGTTTATTACTTGGACGACCCAGTACACTTGCTGGTTAGTTGTGCGAAGTTGTGTTTATGCCATGTGGTGGACGAAATTGTGATTCCCTTTTTTCTTGTAATTGGATTTATGCTCTGAGGGCATTGTTTATTTCCTTCACAATCTCGTTCAACTAACCAGCAAGTGTACTGGGTCGTCCAAGTAATAACCTTACGTGAGTAAGGGTCGAATCCACAGAGATTGTTGGTATGAAGCAAGCTATGGTCACCTTGCAAATCTCAGTTAGGCAGATTAAAATAGTTTTATGGGTTTTCGAAAATAGAAATAATGAAAGGGATAAAGATACTTATGCAGATTCATTGGTAGGAATTTCAGATAAGCGGATGGAGATGCTGTAGAGCTCTTGGACGCCTGCTCTTCTACTGCTTCTAATCAATCCTTCTCACTCCTTTCCATGGCAAGCTTTGTATAGGGGTTCACCATCAACTGTGGCTACTTTCATTCCTCACGGGGAAATAACCTGTGCGGCTGTCACTCGCACAGCTAACCAGTCTGGAGGCATCACCCATGGCTGATGGCTACATCCCATCCTCGCAGTGAAAACTATGCTAACGCACTCTGTCACAGTACGGCTAATCACCGGTTGGTTCCCGCTCCTACTGGAATAGAATCCCTCTTTTGCGTCTGTCACTAACGCCCAGCAGGTTAAAGTTTGAAGCACGTCACGGTCATTCATTACCGGAATCCTACTCGGAACACCACAGACAAGGTTGGACTTTCCGGATTCCCAGGATCCTACTCGGAATACCACAGACAAGGTGAGACTTTCCGGACCCTCATAAATGCCGCCATCTATCTAGCTTATACCACGAAGATTCTGTTGGGGAATCTAAGAGATACACATTCAAGCTCTGTTGCATGTAGAACGGACATGGTTGTCAATCATGCGCATTCATAAGTGAGAATGATAATGAGGGTAATCTGACTCATAACATTCATCATGTTCTTGGGTACGAATGAATATCTTGGAATAAGAATAAGAGAGATTTGAATAAAAGAAGATAGAATTTCATTAATACTTGAGGTACAGCAGAGCTCCACACCCTTAATCTCTGGTGTGCAGAAACTCCACCGTTAAAAATACATAAGCAAAGAGTTCAGGCATGGCCGAATGGCCAGCCTCTCTAACGTGATCAATGATCTCCTAAGATGAAGAATAAAACAAAACTGAGACCAAAGATGAGATCAAAGATGTCTAATACAATAGATAAATGTCCTATATATACTAGACTAGCTACTAGGGTTTACATGAGTAAGTAATTGATGCATAAATCCACTTCCGGGGCCCACTTGGTGTGTGCTTGGGCTGAGCTTGATCAATCCACGAGCTGAGGCATTTCCTGGAGTTGAACGCCGAGTTATGACGTGTTTTGGGCGTTCAACTCCGGATCATGACGTTTTTCTGGCGTTTAACTCCAGACAGCAGCATGAACTTGGCGTTTAACGCCAAGTTACGTCGTCAATCTTCGAATAAAGTATGAACTATTATATATTGCTGGAAAGCCCTGGATGTCTACTTTCCAACGCCATTGAGAGCGTGCCAATTGGAGTTCTGTAGCTCCAGAAAATCCATTTCGAGTGCAGGGAGGTCAGAATCCAACAGCATCAGCAGTCCTTTTGTCAGCCTTCTTCAGAGTTTTGCTCAAATCCCTCAATTTCAGTCAGAATTTACCTGAAATCACAGAAAAACACACAAACTCATAGTAAAGTCCAGAAATGTGAATTTAACATAAAAACTAATGAAAACATCCCTAAAAGTAGCTTAAACTTACTAAAAACTATATGAAAACAATGCCAAAAAGCGTATAAATTATCCGCTCATCACAACACCAAACTTAAATTGTTGCTTGTCCCCAAGCAACTGAAAATCAAATAGGATAAAAAGAAGAGAATATACTATAAATTCCAAAATATCAATGAATATTAATTTAATTAGATGAGCGGGACTTGTAGCTTTTTGCTTCTGAACAGTTTTGGCATCTCACTTTTTCCTTTGTAGTTTAGAGTGATTGGCTTCTCTAGGAACTTAGAATTTCAGATAGTGTTATTGACTTTCCTAGTTAGGCATGTTGATTCTTGAACACAGCTACTTTATGAGTCTTGGCTGTGGCCCTAAGCACTTTGTCTTCCAGTATTACCACCGGATACACAAATGCCACAGACACATAACTGGGTGAACCTTTTCAGATTGTGACTTAGCTTTGCTAAAGTCCCCAGTTAGTGGTGTCCAGAGCTCTTAAGCACACTCTTTAGCTTTGGATCACGACTTTAACCATTCAGTCTCAAGCTTTTCACTTGGACCTTCATGACACAAGCACATGGTTAGGGACAGCTTGATTTAGCCGCTTAGGCCTGGATTTTATTTCCTTGGGCCCTCCTATCCATTGATGCTCAAAGCCTTGGATCCTTGCTACCCTTGCCTTTTGGTTTTAAGGGCTATTGGCTTTTTCTGCTTGCTTTTTCTTTTTCTTTCTCAATTTTTCGCCTTTTTTTTTTCACAAGCTTTTGCTTTTTCACTGCTTTTTCTTGCTTCAAGAATCAATTTCATGATGTTTTTCAGATCATCAATAACATTTCTCTTTGTTCATCATTCTTTCAAGAGCCAACAATTTTAACACTCATAAACAACAAGATCAAAAATATGCACTGTTCAAGCATTCATTCAGAAAACAAAAATTATTGCCACCACATCAATATAATTAAATTAAATTCACTAATAATTTCGAAAATTATGTACTTCTTGTTCTTTTGAATTAAAACATTTTTCTTTTAAGAGAGGTGAAGGATTCATGAAATTATTCATAATCTTTAAGGCATGGTTACATACTAATGATCATGAAGTAAAGACACAAAACATAAATAAACATAACACTTAAAAACCGAAAACAGAAAGAAAATAAAGAACAAGGAATGAATCCACCTCTTAGTGGCGTCTTCTTCTTGAAGGACCAATGATGTTCTTCAACTCTTCTATGTCCCTTCCTTGCCTTTGTTGCTCTTCCCTCATGGCTCTTTGATCTTCTCTTATTTCTTGAAGAGTGAGGGCGTGTTCATGGTGTTCCACCCTTAGTTGTTCCACGTTTTGGCTCAAGTCTTCTAAGGAGGTACTGAGTTGCTCCCAATAGATGTTGGGAGGAAAGTGCATTCCATGAGGCATTTGTTGATGAACTTCCTCATGTTCTCCTTGGGGGCCGTGAGGAACTTCCCTTGTTTGCTCCATCCTCTTCTTGGTGATGGGCTTGTCTTCTTCAATGGAGACATCTCCATCTATGATAACTCCGGCTGAATAGCATAGATGGCATATGAGGTGGGGGAAGGCTAGCCGTGCCATGTATGAAGGCTTGTCAGCTATTTTGTAGAGTTCATTGGCTATGACTTCATGAACCTCTACTTCCTCTCCAATCATGATGCTATGAATCATGATTGCCCGATCCACAGTAACTTCAGATCGGTTGCTTGTAGGGATGATGGATCTTTGGATGAACTCCAGCCATCCTCTAGCTACAGGCTTGAGGTCCAGTCTTCTTAGTTGGACCGGTTTGCCTTTGGAGTCTACTCTCCATTGGGTGCCTTCCACACAAATGTCCATTAGGACTTGGTCCAACCTTTGATTGAAGTTGACCCTCCTTGTGTAGGGGCGTTCATCACCTTGCATCATGGGTAGATGAAACGCCAACCTCACATTTTCCGGACTGAAATCTAAGTATTTCCCCCGAACCATTGTGAGATAATTCTTTGGATTCGGGTTCATACTTTGATCATGGTTCCTTGTGATCCATGCATTAGCATAGAACTCTTGAACCATCAGTAATCCGACTTGTTGCATGGGGTTGGTTATGACTTCCCACCCTCTTCTTTGGATCTCATGTCAGATTTCCGGATACTCATTCTTTTTGAGCTTGAAGGGGACCTCGGGGATCACCTTCTTCTTTGCCACAACATCATAGAAGTGGTCTTGGTGGCTCTTGGAGATGAATCTCTCCTTCTCCCATGATTCGGAAGTGGAAGCTTTTGCCTTCCCTTTTCCTTTTCTTGAGGAAACTCCGGTCTTGGGTGCCATTGATGGTGAATGAAAAATAAAAAGCTAGGCTTTTTACCACACCAAACTTAAAATTTGCTCGTCCTCGAGCAAAAAGAAAAGAAGAGTAGAAGAAGAAGAAGAGAATTTGGAAGAGAGGGAGAGAAGTGGGTTCGGCTATATGAGAGAAGAATGGGTAGTGTTGTGTGAAAATGAAGAAGAAAGGAGAGGTATTTATAGGGAGGGGGGAGGGTTATGTTTCGGCCATTTTGGGTGGGAAAGGGTGGGAAATTGAATTTGAATGTAATGGAGGTAGGTGGGGTTTATGGAGAAGAGGAGGTTGATGTGAATGGTGCATGGGGTAATTGGGAAGAGAAATTGATGTGATTGGTGAAGGTTTTTGGGAATTGTGACATGGATATTCAAATCACAAAAGTAGGATTAAGAGGGAAGGTGAGAATTGGGTAGGTGGGGATCCTGTGGGGTCCACAGATCCTGAGGTAGGGATCCTGTGGGGTCCACAGGTCCTGAGGTGAAAAGAAATACCATTCCTTCACCCTATAGGCGTGTAAATTGCCTTCATGCACCATTCTGGCGTTCAAACGCCCATTGGTGCATGTTCTGGGCGTTAAACGCCCATGTGATGCTTGATCTGGGCGTTAAACGCCCATGTGATGCTTGATTCTGGCGTTGAACGCCAGTTTCAAGCTTGTTTCTGGCGTTCAGCGCCAGATTGTCCTCTGCGTGCGCATCCTGGCGTTAAACGCCAGGATGTTGCTTGTTTTGGGCGTTCAGCGCCAGGAAGATGCTCTGTTCTGGCGCTGAACGCTGGCCAGATGCATCTTCTGGGCGCTGAACGCCGGCCCGTGCGTCCTCCAGGGTGAAAAATTTTTTCTTCTGTTTTTGACTCTGTTTTTAATTTTTTTTATTTTTTTCATGACTCCTCATGATCATGTACCTAATTAAACACAAAAATAACAAAGAAACAAAATAAAATAAAATTAGATAAATAAAATTGGGTTGCCTCCCAACAAGCGCTTCTTTAATGTCAATAGCTTGACAGTGGCTCTCATGGAGCCACAGAGCAATCAAGTCAATGTTGTCTAGTCCCAACACCAAACTTAGAGTTTGGATATGGGGTTTGAACACCAAACTTAGAGTTTGGTTGTGGCTTCACAACACCAAACTTAGAGTTTGACTGTGTGGGCTCTTCTTGACCTTGAACTGAGAGAAGCTCTTCATGCTTACTCTCTTTTGTCACAGAGGGATTGCCATGTGCTTGAAACACAAGGTATTCTCCATTCAATTGAAGGACTAACTCTCCTCTGTTGACATCTATCACAGCTTCTGCTGTGGCTAGGAAAGGTCTTCCTAGGATGATGCATTTATCATCTTCCTTCCTAGTATCTAGGATTATGAAGTCAGCAGGGATGTAAAAGTCTTCAACTTTTACAAGCACGTCCTCTACTATCCCATGAGCTTCTCTCATGGACTTGTCTGCCAATTGTAATGAGAACAAGGCAGGTTGTACCTCAATGATCCCTAGCTTCTCCATTACAGAGAGTGGCATAAGGTTTATTCCTGACCCAAGGTCACATAGAGCTTTTTCAAAGCTCATGGTGCCAATGGTGCAAGGTATTAAGAACTTGCCAGGATCTTGTTTCTTTTGAGGTAGAGTTTCCTGAATCCAAGTATCCAAATCACTAATGAGCAGGGGAGGTTCACTTTCCCAAGTCTCATTACCAAATAGCTTGGCATTCAGCTTCATGATAGCTCCTAAATATTGAGCAACTTGCTCTCCAGTCACATCTTCATCCTCTTCAGAGGATGAATAATAGTCAGAGCTCATGAATGGCAGAAGGAGATTGAATGGAATCTCTATGGTCTCTGTATGAGCCTCAGATTCCTCAGGATCCTTATTAGGAAGCTCCTTCTTGCTTGGAGGACGTCCCAGGAGGTCTTCCTCACTAGGATTTTCGTCCTCCTCCTCCTTTGTGCATTCGGCCATGTTGACTAAGTCAATGGCTTTGCACTCTCCTTTTGGATTCTCTTCTGTATTACTTGGGAGAATACTGGGAGGAGTTTCAATAACTTTCTTACTCAGCTGGCCTACTTGTGCCTCCAAATTTCTAATGGAGGATCTGGTTTCATTCATGAAACTGAAAGTGGCCTTTGACAGATCAGAGACTATATTAGCTAAATTAGAATTATTTTGTTCAGCATTCTCTGTCTGTTGCTGAGAAGATGATGGATATGGCTTACTATTATTCAGCCTATTGCGTCCACCATTGTTGAAGCCTTGTTGAGGCTTTTGTTGATCCTTCCAGGAGAAATTTGGATGATTTCTCCATGATGGGTTATAGGTATTTCCATATGGTTCACCCAGATAATTAACCTCTGCCATGGCAGGGTTCTCAGGATCATAAGCTTCTTCAGAAGCTGCCTCTCTAGTGCTGTTGGATGCATGTTGCAATCCATTCAGATTTTGAGAGATAATGTTGACCTGTTGAGTCAACATTTTGTTCTGAGCCAATATGGCATTCAGAGTGTCAATTTCAAGAACTCCTTTCTTCTGAGGGGCTCCATTATTCACAGAATTCCTCTCAGAGGTATACATGAACTGGTTGTTAGCAACCATGTCAATGAGTTCTTGAGCCTCTTCAGGCGTTTTCTTCAGGTGAATAGATCCACCTGCAGAATGGTCCAATGACATTTTCGAAAATTCAGAGAGACCATAATAGAATATATCTAATAGGGTCCATTCTGAAAACATGTCAGATGGACATCTTTTGGTCAACTGCTTGTATCTTTCCCAAGCTTCATAGAGGGATTCACCATCTTTTTGTTTGAAGGTTTGAACATCCACTCTCAACTTGCTCAGCTTTTGAGGAGGAAAGAATTTATCCAAGAAGGCAGTGACCAGCTTATCCCAAGAGTCCAGGCTATCCTTAGGTTGTGAATCCAACCATATTCTAGCTCTGTCTCTTACAGCAAAAGGGAAAAGCATGAGTCTGTAGACTTCAGGATTAACTCCATTCGTCTTTACAGTATCACAGACTTGCAAGAACTCAGTTAAAAACTGATAGGGATCTTCAGATGGAAGCCCATAAAACTTGCAGTTTTGTTGCATTAATGCAACTAGTTGAGGCTTAAGCTCAAAGTTATTGGCTCCAATGGCAGGAATGGAGATGCTTCTTCCATCAAACTTGGATGTTGGCTTTGTGAAGTCACCAAGCATTCTCCTTGCATTATTATCATTATTATTTGTGGCTGCCATGTCCTTCTCCTGTTCGAAAATTTCTGAAAGGTTGTTTCTGGATTGTTGTAATTTAGCTTCTCTTAATTTTCTCTTCAGAGTCCTTTCAGGTTCTGGATCAACTTCAACAGGAGTGCCTTTATCCTTGTTCCTGCTCATAAGAAAGAGAAGAAAAAAAGAAAAGAAAAAGGAATCCTCTATGTCACAGTATAGAGATTCCCTTATGTTAGTAGAAGAAGAAAGAGGTAGAAGAATGAAGAAGGAGGTTCGGATTTGTGGATGAAGAGAGGTGAAGAGAAGTGTTAGTAATTAATTAATTAAATAGAATAAGAAAAGAGAAAGAAATTTTCGAAAATAATTTTGAAAAAATGGTTAGTGATTTTCGAAAATCAAAGACAAAATATACTTAAAATTAAAATTTAAAACAAAAAGAATTTTTGAAAAAGAGAGGGAGAATTTTCGAAAATTAGAGAGGGAAAAGTAGTTAAGTGGTTTTGAAAAAGATAAGAGACAAACAAAAAGTTAGTTAGTTGATTGAAAGAGATTTGAAATCAAATTTTGAAAAAGATAAGAAGATAAGAAGTTAGATAAGATATTTTGAAATCAAATTTTGAAAAAGATAAGATTTTTGAAAAAGATAAGATAAAAAGATAAAAAGATTTTTAAGAAAAAGATATTTTGAAAAAGATTTAATTTTTAAAATTACTTAACTAACAAGAAACTACAAGATAAGATTCTAGAACTTAAAGATTGAACCTTTCTTAACAAGAAAGTAACAAACTTCAAATTTTTGAACCAATCACATTACTTGTTAGTTAATTTTCGAAAATTAGATATAAAGATAAGAAAAATATTTTTGAAAATATTTTGAAAATTAATTTTGAAATTTTCGAAAATTATAAAAAATGAAAAAGATATGATTTTTGAAAAAAGATTTTGAAAAGATAAGATTTTTAAAATTGAAATTTTGACTTGACTTGTAAGAAACAACTAATTTTAAAAATTTTTGACCAAGTCAACCCAAAATTTCGAAAATTTGGAGGGAAATAAGGAAAAGATATTTTTGATTTTTAAATTTTTAAAGAAAAACACAAAAATGACCCAAAACATGAAAATTTTGGATCAAGACACAAGATGCATGCAAGAATGCTATGAATGTCAAGATGAACACCAAGAACACTATGAAGATCATGATGAACATCAAGAACATATTTTGAAAAATTTTTGATGCAAAGAAAACATGCAAAACATCAAACTTAGAAATTTTTAATGCATGAAAAATATGAATGCAAAAATGCACAAGAAAAACAAGGAAAGACACAAAACAAGAAATCATCAAGATCAAACAAGAAGACTTGTCAAGAACAACTTGAAGATCATGAAGAACACTATGAATGCATGGGATTTTCGAAAAAATGCAAGAAAAATTTTAAAAGCATGCAATTGACACCAAACTTAAAAATTAGCACAAGATTCAAACAAGAAACACAAAATATTTTTGATTTTTATGATTTTCTAATTTTTTTGTATTTTTATTAATTTTTTCGAAAATATTTTTGGAAAAACGAAAAATAAAAGAAAAATTTTTGAAAAAGATTTTTGGAAAGAAAATTACCTAATCTGAGCAACAAGATGAACCGTCAGTTGTCCATACTCGAACAATCCCCGGCAACGGCGCCAAAAACTTGGTGGACGAAATTGTGATTCCCTTTTTTCTTGTAATTGGATTTATGCTCTGAGGGCATTGTTTATTTCCTTCACAATCTCGTTCAACTAACCAGCAAGTGTACTGGGTCGTCCAAGTAATAACCTTACGTGAGTAAGGGTCGAATCCACAGAGATTGTTGGTATGAAGCAAGCTATGGTCACCTTGCAAATCTCAGTTAGGCAGATTAAAATAGTTTTATGGGTTTTCGAAAATAGAAATAATGAAAGGGATAAAGATACTTATGCAGATTCATTGGTAGGAATTTCAGATAAGCGGATGGAGATGCTGTAGAGCTCTTGGACGCCTGCTCTTCTACTGCTTCTAATCAATCCTTCTCACTCCTTTCCATGGCAAGCTTTGTATAGGGGTTCACCATCAACTGTGGCTACTTTCATTCCTCACGGGGAAATAACCTGTGCGGCTGTCACTCGCACAGCTAACCAGTCTGGAGGCATCACCCATGGCTGATGGCTACATCCCATCCTCGCAGTGAAAACTATGCTAACGCACTCTGTCACAGTACGGCTAATCACCGGTTGGTTCCCGCTCCTACTGGAATAGAATCCCTCTTTTGCGTCTGTCACTAACGCCCAGCAGGTTAAAGTTTGAAGCACGTCACGGTCATTCATTACCGGAATCCTACTCGGAACACCACAGACAAGGTTGGACTTTCCGGATTCCCAGGATCCTACTCGGAATACCACAGACAAGGTGAGACTTTCCGGACCCTCATAAATGCCGCTATCTATCTAGCTTATACCACGAAGATTCTGTTGGGGAATCTAAGAGATACACATTCAAGCTCTGTTGCATGTAGAACGGACATGGTTGTCAATCATGCGCATTCATAAGTGAGAATGATAATGAGGGTAATCTGACTCATAACATTCATCATGTTCTTGGGTACGAATGAATATCTTGGAATAAGAATAAGAGAGATTTGAATAAAAGAAGATAGAATTTCATTAATACTTGAGGTACAGCAGAGCTCCACACCCTTAATCTCTGGTGTGCAGAAACTCCACCGTTAAAAATACATAAGCAAAGAGTTCAGGCATGGCCGAATGGCCAGCCTCTCTAACGTGATCAATGATCTCCTAAGATGAAGAATAAAACAAAACTGAGACCAAAGATGAGATCAAAGATGTCTAATACAATAGATAAATGTCCTATATATACTAGACTAGCTACTAGGGTTTACATGAGTAAGTAATTGATGCATAAATCCACTTCCGGGGCCCACTTGGTGTGTGCTTGGGCTGAGCTTGATCAATCCACGAGCTGAGGCATTTCCTGGATTTGAACGCCGAGTTATGACGTGTTTTGGGCGTTCAACTCCGGATCATGACGTTTTTCTGGCGTTTAACTCCAGACAGCAGCATGAACTTGGCGTTTAACGCCAAGTTACGTCGTCAATCTTCGAATAAAGTATGAACTATTATATATTGCTGGAAAGCCCTGGATGTCTACTTTCCAACGCCGTTGAGAGCGTGCCAATTGGAGTTCTGTAGCTCCAGAAAATCCATTTCGAGTGCAGGGAGGTCAGAATCCAACAGCATCAGCAGTCCTTTTGTCAGCCTTCTTCAGAGTTTTGCTCAAATCCCTCAATTTCAGTCAGAATTTACCTGAAATCACAGAAAAACACACAAACTCATAGTAAAGTCCAGAAATGTGAATTTAACATAAAAACTAATGAAAACATCCCTAAAAGTAGCTTAAACTTACTAAAAACTATATGAAAACAATGCCAAAAAGCGTATAAATTATCCGCTCATCACCATGGTATTGAACACCAAGTTTTTGGATTCATTACCGGGGATTATTTGAGTTGTGAAAAGTATTGATCACAATTTCGTGCACCAATACTCCAGAAACCTAAGTCTCCGTCTTCTAGATTTATACTAAAATTCACTAAATTAAGTCACTAACTCATCCTTAGGAGTATTAGAGCCTAAATACTAGATAGTATTCCTAAACAGCACTTAAAGAATGTTTGAAAAGCTAGAGAACCTTGAAAATAAGAGAAAAATGATTTCTCAGCAAAGCAGGACATGTGCGTACGCATGCCCAAGTGTGCGTACGCACACTTCAGTTTTGGACCATCATGCGTACGCAGACACGACTCGCATACGCAAGGGTGCTAGACAGAAACCATCACCCGCGTATGGTGCAAGAGGCCGCGTATGCATTCCCTGTTGTTGGCCCATCTCGCGTACACATTCATAGGGCCGTGTACGCATGAGGGTCTGGCAGAGATGCACACCCGCGTATGGGGGTGCTCGCGTACGCATGCCATCCCAGATTTGCAAAATTCTGTAAAGTTGCGAAAATCAGTTTTAAACACCAAACTTTAAACGTTCGTAACTTCCTCTACAAAAATTCATTTTCATCAAACTTTGTATCAATTTAAAGATCGTTAAATGAAATTTAATTTAAGACAATTTTCAATCAATTTAGAAAACTGTGGCTCAAGTTATGATTCGTCACAGTTCACCAAAATTTGATTTTTTACCAAAAGTTGGCTAGGTTCTCAAACTTTCAAAATTCACAACCAAACCAAATCAAAGCCTACTCAATTTCACCACAAAACACTAGCAATTACTTTACTTTACCTCTGAATTACAATCCAATCAATTCAACATATATTTCAATAAATTCATCTACCATAAACTCAATTATTTCACAATCCCTACATTAGGAATCCAACATAACCAACTTTAACACAATTTCACTACTCATAAGCATCACCTACCATACCTCATCATAATTTCACATAATCACAATAATCCAATCTCAACATCAATCCACCATCCTCAACATACCTCAACATCAACAAACATCATAATTCATTCTCATCATTCACAAAAAATCATCACAATCATTGAAATCATCATACATCACAATTATCAACAATCAATTTCAAATCTATCCTATGGTCCACTAGCTTAAGTGTCCAGAAATATTACATATTACATAGAGGAAATTGAAACCATACCTTGACCGATTCCCAATATGCACAATACACCAAAATTTGATTCCAATAAGCCTCAACTCACCAACAAGCTACCAATTCAAGAACCAGTGCTCCAATAATCACAATTTCAAGCTAGAAATTCATAATTTATCACAAATCAACCTAAAATTCATCAATTTCACAAATTCACCAGGTAAATAGTTTCTTTACCTTCTCCGATGGTGTTTGGGGGCACAAACCACTAATTGTCCAACCTTAGATGCCACCTAATAAATTAAAAACACAAAATCTACTCAAAACCAAAATTTAAAATTTCAAAATTCTTAGAATAGCAGAATGGGAAGTCAGTTTTGAAATCTTACCTACAAAAGTTAGATGAAATTAACGGGCTCGGCGAGAGCTTAACTGGTGCAGGAAATTTGAATTTCCCACAACTGAACCGGCAAGTGCACCGGGTCGTCCAAGTAATACCTCAAGTGAGTGATCCTACGAGGATTGCAGGATTGAGCAAGCTGTGGTTATTCTGCAGATCTTAGTCAGGCGAATAGAAGGATAGTTGTTGTTTTTTGTAAGCGCATAAACAAGCAATAATAATCTAACATAGAGACAGTAATTAGCAGTAGTTAAGCCTTCGGAGATGCTTCTTCTTCTGAATTAACATGTCATACTCTCTACTCCAGTGATAAATGATTCCTTCATAGCAAGGTTGTAAGTGATTAAACCATGGGTCGTGGTCATTAACCTCCTCTTGTCCAGACGAAACATCCGAACAGACTAGATTAATCTGGGAGAGGGTGAAGCACACACAAGTCAATCCCTTTATTGATCCTACTCAAAATGCCACACACAAGGTTGGATCTTTTGGATCAGAGACTGCTGCTCTTATGGTTCTAACCCTTAGAGTCACAGGAACCTCAATTGCCCCTGACTAACAAGGTTATATGTCACATATCCCAATTAATCCAGATAATTCTGTTGGAACCCGTGATGTATCCTCAAGCTATAGCTCAATACTATCCGGGTCAGGACTCGTAAAGAACTCATGTAGAATCGAGATTCATAAGGATGAAGAACGACAATGCATCATAGAATAGAATCAAAAATTCATTGGAATAGAAAAGTAATTGTATTAATTTATAGGAATCAACAGAGCTCCTAAGCTTAACCTAAGAGATTTAGTTGTTCATACTATACAGAGAAATGTTCGAAAAGTGGTAAAAGAGAATAAGATTGGCGAAGATCGAAAACTCCTAAACAATGGTGATCTCCCCTTATTTATACTAATGACTAGACTTAAAGAGAAACTAATAATAATTAGAAATTACAATAATGAAATAAACTAAGCTAAAGTGATGCGAAAATCCACTTCTGGACTCAGTTGCTGAGTGTTTAGGCTGAGCTTGACTTCTAACTTGAGTGAGTGAGCATTGGACGCCCACTAGGGAGTGTCCATGCTGCTTCCTTACTCCCCTTGGGGCATTGAACACTGGATTGAGTCCCTTTAGGGCGTTCAACGCTGGCTTGAGTCCCTTTGGGGCGTTCAACGCTAGAAAGAGGGTAGTTTGGGCATTTAACGCCCAATTTTGGCAGTCCAATTAGAAGAAAAGTATAAAACATTATATATTTATGGAAAGCTCTAGAAGTTAGCTTTCCAACGGCATTGAGAACACGTTATTTAGACCTCTGTATCTCCAGAAATTCTCATTTGAATACACGGAGGTCAGATTCTAACAGCATCTGCTATGCTTTCCTTGCCTTTGAATCAGACTTTGCTAAAACTTGCCAAATTCATCCAAAAATCACCTAAAAATATAAGATATACATAAAAGCTCAAAGTAGCATCCAAAAAGTGAATTTTGCATAAAAACCTACTAAAGCACAATAAAACTCAACAAAACATACTGAAAAGTGAAAACACTAAGAAAATAACATCAAAAAGCATATAAAATATCCACTCATCATTAGCGTAGCCGCAAACAGCATGCGAATCGGAGCACCATAGCTCAAGTTATGGTTAAATAAAGTTGGATGTGAATAGTATTTTCTCTCTTCCCTTCACTCTTCTTTTTCAGCTGCTAGGGTTGGGTTTCAAGTGTGTTATGAGCTGAATTGAGTTCATTTACACACTTATATATGTTGGGCTTGGGCCCAATTTGGGCCCGATTTTTAACTTTAACTAATTTTCTAAGTTTTTCTACTATTTTTACTGCTCTCACATAATACCTGACAGATTTTAACCGTCACTGCCAACTAATTTATCGGTACGCGTTTTTATGTAATTTTCACAGAAAATTACATTTTCCTACTCAGAAAAATCTACTGAGTCGAAAGTTCATATTTAAATTTTCTAATTAACATTCTAAATTTTATGAATCCTACTTTGAAAAATTAAATTATTTAATTAAGAGACTAATTAATCGCGATTCTTACAGCTAGGACAAAGAAATAACAATTTTATTGAGGTGAATTGATGACCCTTTGATGCACAACTTTTTTTTAGAAAAATATTAGAAGTGATAAGTAGGTAGTTCGTTCCGTCCCGTCCAACCAAGTTCTATCCCACCCTTGCTTTGTCAAGTAAAATATACTCAAAATACTAGCTTATTCCACTTTGCGGTGGATTAGTGGGCCAATAGTGGGCCAATAGGCTAATCCGCTTAACTTTATTTTTTCAAAAAAATTACTAAAATTAATTAAAATTAATATAAAAATTAAATACAAATAAAAATAGTCAAATTACGATACAATTTTTTTCATTATCTTTTTTCAAATTTTTAACTTTAATAGAATTTTTCAGAATATTCGTCAATAAAATTATTTTTATTTTAAGAAACAATTCACATAATTTAAGTATATATATAAAAAATGTAAAATAAAATAAATGAAGTTAATAACAAAAAAAATAAAAATATAGGTTTAAAAACTATATAATTTTTAATTTTTATAACATTAATCACTTTTTTTTATTTTAAAAGAAGAAAATATAACGTTTGGCTCAGCGAATCAACTCTCCCTGCTCTGCCAAAATCGACAGGTTTTGTGGTTATATATATTTAATAAATAAAAAAGATAAATCCAATTTTGTTGAGGAAAGATGACTAAGAGTAAGTTATAGGAGGAAAGGAAATTAGGTTATGTTTTGTTTATTTTCTATTTTTTCAAATTTTTTCTTCCCTAGTGTATTTTAGTTGCTAAATAAAAAATTAGCAACCAATTGTAGCATTCAATTGCTTCTATACCTTATTTTTTGTTGGCCGTAAAATTTGTTGCTATTTTAATCGTTAGACTCGATTTAGCAACAAATAATTTTTAACTTAGTTTTGTGCTTGTCGTTAAATTAAAAATTAGCGATTAATTGCTTTATGTCTTATTTTTTATTATAAAACCCATCACTTTTAATTATTAGTGACCGATTTAGCAACTAACTTACTATCCACTAATTTAGTGACTATGTTTTGACCTAGTTTTATATTAGTAGCTAGTTTCCAATATCAAAAGTTTCCAAAGCCTAGGTTTTTATTTTGGTCGTTAAAATAGAAATGAGTGGCCAACTTAATGAATTTGATGGTGGTTATTGTTAAATCAGTTCCTAAATAAAAAAATATAATCGATTACAAAATCGATTGCTATTAACGATCGATTTTGTTAATCGCTAAAATTGGTTACTATATTGACACACTAGTAATTAAAAAATTAGATTGTATTTCCTTTCTTTTTTAACCCTTAATTCACCGCATGATCATTTCACAATTAATTTTTTAATAAATGTGACAATTGGATTTTAGTTTGCCATTATATATAAGTTTTATCAATACCATATAATAAATTCTTATAGAAAATCAAGTAGCATTATTATATAACAATGAATACTTTTGAAAATTCATTGAATTCATGAAGAGACAATTAAACTTGATCAAAACAATAAACAAATCTAAAACAACACTTTACTATAGCGAGAACTTCTTTTGTTTTGTTTCAATTTATAATTTGCAACTCTTAGTATATATCGAAAAGCAACATACACAACCTAAGTAAGCAATATCCTAGTTCTAGCGGAATCATATTAAATATAATATTATTTAAATTGTTTTTAGACCTATATAAACCTAATCAATTGTCGTAAACTTGTTGGAAGACAAAAGAGAAAAGATGCCTATGGCTAGAAACATAATTGTAATGTTGATTATTGCCGTGATTATTTGTTCTGCCATTATCGTAAAATCTCATGGCATTATTACTCCAGAAAGGTACTGGACTCCATCTTATTATACTGCATCTAAAAAAAGCTGTTTCATTGGATGCTTTAGAAGCTATGTACGTAATAGGGTGATGAGGAGGGACTGCATTAAGAAATGCTTTGTTTGATATGGAGCAGTTTGGTAACTGTAAGCTTTAATTTTTATTTTCAATTATATAATTAGATGTCGTAATCATTTTGGGTTAGTCCTGGATAGTTCATTTGTCTGATAAACAAGTCTCAGTTCGAATTTTATCTTATACATGCAATAATTTATTGGTTAATGACAAATTTTTAAATAAAATTTCAATCTACAATAAATTAATTATTGGCATGCCAAATAAAAAAATATCATAGAAAATAAAAAACAATCTTTTATTTCAGTTTAATTTCTATAACTAATTTGAACCTAAAACATTAATTCCATTATTCCATACTATTATTACCACTATTAGTGTTGATGATCGTGTATGTTCTAAGTCCTAACATTCATTTTATTATAGGTGTTGTTGATATCTAAATTTGTCCATCTATTTTTATTGTTTAATCAAATTATATATTTTTATTTTTTTTATTTTCAGTACACAAAATAAAATATAATAACAATTATTTTTGAATAAGGTTTTAATATAATAAAAATAAAAAAATAAGACAATAATAACAGTAGTTCATCACAAGCAACTGATAGACAATAATAAGGATATCCTTACAACTGCTATATTATTGTTTAGTTTAATTTAAAAAATAAAAAAACAATAAATTCTCATATTCAGCTTGATTAAAAAAATCTATAAAATAAAAAAGAATAATTCAGTAAATCAAAAGATGATGAAGATGATGAGAAAAGGAGTAGGAATAGTGGCATGAGACATGCTTTAACAACCAGTAAAAAAGTTTTAGAATGATTTATCAAATATTACTGGTGAAAATAGACATGGGTGAAAAAATAATTTCAATGATGTCGATCATCTCGTACATTACAAATTTAAAAAGAGCAACGAAGGGAAGACGAGAAGAAAATAAGAAAACAAAAGGAGCTAAAACCAAAAAAAAAAAGATAAAAAAAAAAAAGAATTTCTATATATATATATATATATATATATATATATATATATATATTAAGAAAAGATCACAGTTAGCAGCTAAGACAGAATAAATGAATAGCACCGTCAGGATATTTTTTTTCATAATGCTAACTCATATATACTTCATACTTATATTCATATTGTCAAATATAGTTCTTTAGACGTAAAAATGTTCCCAAGCTAGTTTTTGTTGTAAAATGTAGATGATAAATAATAAATAAAAAATGTATAATTACTATTTTTTGCTTTATCAAACAAAACAAAAAAATAAAAGAAAATATTTACTTATTTTTAATATGAAGAAGAATAAGTTTTGTTCTAAAAAAGTATGAAATAAAATCACAAAAAAAAGGAAATAAAAAAGGAAACTCACATGATCTTTCTAATCTTCGTCAAAGAATAGGATAAAATAAAAATAACATCAATCGATCTAATATATGGTCAAAGAGCGTTGGTGTTTAGGAAGATTGCAAAAAAAAGTGAAAGTAGTATTTCAATCTAGAGTTAAATAAAATTTGGAGAGTTAGACTTAGCAGTATATTGGAACCTTGAATAAAATGAAGGCACACGGCATTAATATGAAAGAGATGAACTAATATTAAAATAAAGAATCCAATATTTGAAGTGTAAATTGTCAAATTCATCCCTAAAAGATTACGCGATCTCCGAATTAGTCCCTAAAAATTTTTTTATTCAAATTTGTCCACGAAAAATTTTTAGTTGATCACGTTAGTCCTTCCATTTATTTCGTAATTGACACGTTACAAAAGCTGACTGGACTATCTCAGCACATTGTTAAACGACACTGTTTTGATGCGACAGTGAGAGGGGGGTGTTAATTAAAACGGTGCCATTTTGACAATTACAGTCTCCTCTTGAATTCATCTTCACACAAGAGAAAAGGAAGAAGCTTTTTTCATCAATGTCGTTTATCAAAGGAGAAACTGGAGGCATTGTTGGAGACAGGGACCCTTAGATGGCGGAAGAGAAGTTTGATATGAGATAGATCCAAAGGTGACAATCGATCTAGGGACAGTAACGCTGCGCAAAGTGCCTAGCAAGCTTGAGGTGGTGCCGATTAGCCAACACAGGTTCAGTCACCGATCCGAAGAGGACTAGAGAGGCGATGCAAGGCTGACCTCAATGAGAGAGAGAACCGGTCTTTTTCCTTGGCATCATAGAATGCATTCTCAGCAAAATGCTTGGTCCTCTGGTGTGGCTCCAGCATCTTTAACAACAACAACATCACTCGAACCTCTGCATATTCCTATACACATAATCATACATACAATCACCACATACAAGTCAAAGAAAAGGCAGAGCACCGAAGATTTTGGTGCTAATGTGAAGAGACTTAAGCATTAAAGTGAAGGCGGAATCCATCACCTAAAAACAGGCCGCAAGGGAGTTAGTGGATATCGAGTTTCAGTATTGAGGAACGAAATCAGCAAAAGAGAAAATGGCTAATGGGTGGAGTTTTTGAGGCGGGTGAGACTGGGTGGATCGAGTTTAGATTTTTGTTAGGCTAGTTCATGGAAAAAAACAATGTCGTTTTATGTGTTAGAAATGTAAGTTTACGTTTGTTAATGCCGTCAGTAAAGAAATTGACAAAAGAACTGACGTGATCAACTAAAAATCTTTTGAAAAAAAATTAATTATAAAAATTTGAGAATTAATTTGAAGATCACATAATCGTTCAGGAATGTATTGACCATTTACTTAATATTTGAATAGGATTCTTATATGTGTGTACATTTACCACATTTAGATGCATGCAGGCCACTGAATTGTTTCAATTTCCAAGAAGTAATTATTTACTATTTAAATTTTGTTTTCTTTTCTGTTTGTTTTTTTAACAGATATTGATTAAGTTTTATTTATTTTGCACAAAATTTGTGTATTTCAAAGTACATTTGTTCCTTCTCTTACTTTTCTATTTTATTTTTTTTATCATCAACTATTATTGATATTATCATATTTTTTTAAAAGAAAGAAGTGATTCATTCTATTTGCAAACACTACAACATTTTTAGGTTGAGGCAACATTTAAAAAGTGTTGCCTAAAGGCTGACAAAAAGTTGCTTTTGATCTATGGTAACACTTTTAGACCTAAGACAACATTTTTGGGCGGCGTTGCATATGCAGTCGTTGCCTTAGATAAAGGCAACACTTTTTTGTTTCAAAAACAACGCTTTTGAGAGAAAAACAACAACACTTCAAAGGTGTGTTTGAAACAACACTTTTGCAGTGTTGTCTCTTCTCACGTATTTTGGTCACTACTACTAAAAAGTGTTGCCTATTTGCAATAAAATGCAACTCTTTTACGTGTTGCTTATAAGTTGGAATTTGCAATACTTTAAAGTGTTGCCTATTAATTTTGAATATGCAACCTTTTAAAGCATTGCCTTTTCTTTTGAATATGCAACCTATACAAGTGTTGCCTTTTCTTTTGGATATGCAACCTATACAAGTGTTGCTTTTTCTTTTGGATATGCAACCATACAAGTGTTGTCTAATATTCAAAATATACAACTAATAAAAGGGTTGCCTTTTTGATAAAAATAAAAATTACTTTTATAATAAAAAATACAAAAAAATAAAATTTACAATAAAATTTTTTGTTCATACATGTGTAATTATTTTAATTAATAAATAAATTTGTGCACAATAGAAAAAAAATTATAAAAGAGACAAAATAACTAATAATAAAATTCTAATTAAAATAGATATTAAAAAGTTCAATTAGTATTTCAAATACATGTTCATCAATAATTCTCAACAAAATAATAAAATTCTTGTCTAACAATAATTGTCATAACAAAATAGTAATTAATATTTATCAAAAGGATGTCAACCTACTTGCATATTTTATATCCATGCTTGACTTGTCTTGTCCCATATGCTAAATCTGCAAATAGTACACAACAAAAAATAAGCAACTTATCATTAAAACTGAAAAATTATAATAAAAGTTTATTTATGATATTAATAAACAATGATCAAAAGCTGCTACTTTACCAATAAATAATGATCAACGATCCATAAACAATGATTTAAAGCATAGGTAAATTCTGTGTTTAACAATTTATGTTGTACTCGCTGTGTCTCTCGCTCAAAGGATTAAAGACTTAAAAGTAAACAAAATGGGAAAGAGGAGCAATTAGGGTTGGACAATAAGAAATTTAGATTTGATTGAGAAAATTCATAGAGAAAAACAATGAGTTAATATATGTACTACATTAACAGTAAGTTATTAAGTTGAACAGAAAAGCTAGTGATCAAGTGAAATCAAAATTAAAAATTGAAAATTGGCCAAAGATAGGGTTAGAGATTCATTCTGAATCAAAATAGTAGAGAGTGAAAAAAGGCAGAAGAGAGTACGTACCATATTTGTGTGAGATAAAGTAATGACAATGTTCCAGATATGGTGTATTAAACTATTAATTGATGATCTGAGAAAACAGCACTTCACCACCAAATTTAGAGTATAGTTGCGAAATTGTAAAATAACATATAACTAGAGAAAAACACAACTAGTAAGTACTTAATTGTTGATCAGAGTTTCATAAATACTTCAGATTTACTCACTTATGTACCAAATATGTGCATTGTATAGTATTCGATACTCGTATTTATATTCATGCAACATAAACCATAAAGAGAGGTGTCACTACTTGCCTGTGATAGAGGCATTTCCCTCAAATATAGGAAACAAAAAGACAATTAGTAAAAGAGAAAAAATCGTAGTGAAAAAAAAAACTTAATTTTTAAAATTTACCCGTGATTTCGTGTATGTATCTTTAGTGATGTTGTAGAATTCCTACACATTCGAGGGTTGATTTTCTCATAATTCCTGAACATTGAGAAGTGAAAAAGCATTAATTAATTAATTAATTAATTAATCAATTAATTAGAATTATGAAGTTTGATAAGATATATCATAAAGAATTTATAGATAGGAATTTATCAATGTTAAAAATGGAGAGAAAAAGAATTTCTACTGCACACAACACATCACTAATTGCTTTATTTTCATGAAAGTTCTAAGTATAACAGTTTTGACCACTAACGTAAATTCAAAGTAAACTGAGAGTTGAAGAACTTGTCAAGAAACTCTCTTGAACTTTGCTGAATCTATCAACCTCTTCCTCCTCCCTGAAGAAGTAAGTTCAGTTAAGCAGAGTAAAAGAAAAAGTTAAGATAATTGGAAGCATTGTGAAAAACCTGGCAGCAAATTGATTGAACCGGAAGTATTCTCAGCCAACTCCAACACCTACAAGTGTTTAGGGTTGATTCACTCAATTCTCCTCTAATCATGCTTTCCAAGATTTGTTATTCTTCTAACAATCAACATATATTTCATGCATGCATACAAGTATCATGAGGTCTTTTCTTTGGTTGTAATGGGGCTAGGGTCAAGGTATGATGCATATATGGTTAAGTGAGCTTGAAATTTGAATCTTTGATAAGCTTAAACTTCCCACTTAACCTATATAATAACCTATACAATTAAGTTCTACTCTAACTACCCATTTTTCTCACTTTTTCACATACTCGTGCATTTTCTTTTCGTTTCACAACACTTATGCATTGATCTTTATTGGACTTTTGCTTTACTTGGGGCATTTTGTCCCCTTTTTATTACTTTTCTTTTTCTTCTTTTTCTTTCTTTTTCTATATTTTTTTCTTTTCCATATTGTTTTGTTTTTTTTTCTTCTTTTTTTTCTTTTTCTCATTTTTTTTATACAAGAGCATCAATGCATAAGGTTTTACATTTGATCAATACATGAGTATGTACCCAATTCCCAATATTTTCAATAACAATACAAAACTACCCTTTTGTTCATCCAATGTCCCAAGGTTCCCACACTTGAATGATACTCACAGATACTAGCCTAAGCTAATCAAAGATCCAAATTAAGGACATTTATTGTTTTTCGCTTTAGGCTTGTAATGTGCTAAAATAAGAATGAAGTGGGTTAATCATAGGCTCAAATTGACTAACAAAGGAATATAAAAGGTAAGGCTATTTGGGTAAGTGAGCTAATGAAATGATGGCCTCAATCATATAAATGCATGAATGCACAAAATAATGGACATAAAGAATCAAACAAATCAAAGATTACAATCATAAAAAGAGAATAATGCACACAAGAAGGAAAATAAGTGGTTATAAGATGTAACCACACCATTAGGCTCAAAACTCACTTGCTTGTGTTCTTAGCTCAAAAAACCATGTTTCACAATATATATAATTCAAGCAAGTTCTATGAAAAGTTTTCACTCAAATCAATTGAGGTGCCCTATAGATAGAAATCTTGAAAAATTTCATTATTTTGACTAAGCTTATTGTGTATATGCATGCAAAAATAGGAAAATGCAAGTAAAAATCCTAAAATCCTAGAATGAAATGCAAAAAAAGTGTTGAGATTAGAGATTTGTCACCCAAAATCACCGATCGGTCGGACGACCTCCCCACACTTAAAAGTTTGCACTGTCCTCGGTGCACTCAAAGATGAGCAAGGGGGTACGGCGACTCTCCGGATTGCTATGTGTTCTTAGTCTTGCTTCCGTTATTGCTTATGGTGCATCATTTATGAAAAGCAAAAATATAACACCATAAGATGGGAAAACAAAAGCAAGGAAGCATACATTGTTGGAATGAGGAACTAATCACTAGAAATGAGTGAGTGGATTAGTGTGACATGAATGACAAATAAATGTGTGAATTCTAAATTGTGCGGTTTAGAACACACATTGGCCTAAAAGTTATGTCACAAAAGAAGCATGCACTTTACTCATCCTAATGTGCTTGAGATGCTCTAAGTGAACTTGTAAGGTAAGACAAGCATTAAAGAAGCATGGAAGCATTCAAGCAAAAGTATATGGATGCATATGATCATGAACACAATGCATTAAGGTAAATGCACAACATCCATCAAGAAGTTGCCCAATTACAAAATACGGCTCAAATCACATGGTGGCCAAATCATGCAATTCAAAAAGAGTTACAAGCTCGAAGGTAATTCTCATTACTTGGTATTTTTCAAAAGGTAAGCATGAAAAACTCAAAACCAAGTAGTAAAATATAACCTCAATTAAATAGTCCAACAAAGATTATCGAAAAACATTCATGCTAAAATAGCATTTAGGCAATAAGAGGCAACAATGTGTAGTAAACAAAGTCAATAATCCAACACTTATAATAAAAAGAGAGAAGATAAAATGAAAACTAACTAATTAACCAACTAAAATAAATGGTTATCCATGGTGTTAGGAAGTGTTGGATGAGGGATTGGAGGAGGGAAGAAGAAAGGAGAAGGAAAAGAAATGGAAAGAGGAGAAGAAAAGAAATGGATGGAAGAAAGGGCATCCACGCGCACGCACGCATGACGCGCGCGCGTCGATGGCTTATTTCGAGAGTGGCGCGTACCCGTCATGTGCGTGAGCGCGCAAATAGGTTTGTGCCTCAGGCCCAATTTCCGCACAGTGCAGGCCTGACTCTCGGGTCAAGGTATGGAAGGTGGAACTTCTCAATCCACGCGTACGCCTGCATGGCGCGCTCGCGTGGATGGTCCAAAACGCTTGATGCACGCGTACGCACGCAGTGCGCGTACGCGTGGATAGTGCTCTGTTTTTTCAAAAATTTTTGCTATGTTTTTTTTTGCACCAATCCAAGCATTCCAAACCTCCAAACAGCTACCAAAATATCATAAAACCTTATTTAACATACTAAACTACCAATTAGACTCATTAAAACAATCAAAACAAGAAATTAAACTAATTCTACCAATATGTACAAAAGAGAAAATGAAAGGATTTTACCATGGTGGGGTGTCTCCCACCTAGCACTTTTGTTTATTGTCCTTAAGTTGGACTTATGGGGAGCTCCTCTCAAGGTGGCTTGTGCTTATACTCATCTTGGAACTTCCACCAATGCTTGAATCTCCATTGTGCCCCAAGATTCTTCATGGATTGAGCCAAGTCTTGATGGAGTTCTTCACAAGCTTGGGGCTCCCAAAGTTGATCCTCTTCTTGTGATCCGGGATCCCACACTTTATTTTCACACCCGTCTTGAAGTTGATCATCATTATTAGTCCATCCGGGTGGTGAATAAGGTGAATTCTCTATATAGTGGCCAACAATCCTCCTAGGCCCATCTAATTGAGCACTATTCCCACCTTTGTATTCAACTCTTGAAGTATCAACCAAAATGAGCCTTGATTTGCAACGCCAACCACGAAACATCTTTCGCTTACGCTTCATCCCACAAAGCATCCTAAGTTGACCATCCGTTTCAAGCAAGTCATACTCAAGTGGGACAATAAAGCTAATAGAAATGAATTTTTCCCACTCAAGTGAAGGAGTAGATGACAACCTAGGCAAAGATGCTTTCAACGATCTTGACAAAGCGTATTCCACTCCCATCCTTCTATTTCTAAGGACTTCCACCTCTTCACAAGATCTCTTAATCTCAATCCTTTGTTCAACAATTTTAGCTAAACATTTTCCTTTACTCAAATCATAAAAGGGAGGGTGTGAAAAATTTACCTCCTCAACACTTTCAAATCCAACCGGAGAAGGTTCTTCATGCTCAAAGGATTCTTTACCACTAAGACTTGATGCTTGATCTTCATCACCAAGGGAACTCAATTCTTTCTCTATCCCATCCAAGTCTTCATATGGAATATGCCTTGGAAGGTGTGCACTTTCCTCCCTAGCATCAATTTCAATCATCTTGGAGGGGTTTTCTTCAACTCTATGTTCCCATGGAGGCTCCGCATCTCCCAAGTCTTCTACCACTTCTTCCTTGTCTTCAACAATTAAAGCTTCCTCCAATTGTTCCAATACAAAGCAACTTCCTTCATTTTTCACCGGAGTTTCCAATCTCTCCTTCATGCTATGCTCTTTAATTGATTCTCCACATGTGACCATGGGAGTGTTTTGAGTGCTCAAGCATTGGGAGGTTAAAATGCTTACTACCTTGGTCAAGGTAGCCATAAATTCTAGTGTCTCCCTTTGCATTTTTCCTTGCCCTTGAAGTATAAGGCTAAGGATTTCATCCATTGAGGATTGGAGTGGATAAGAGGGTTCATTGTCTTGGAGAAAGGGTTCATTATAGGAAGGTGGTTCTTTTTGGTAAGGTGGTGGTGTGTATTGAAGTGGTTCTTGGGAGTAGTAATCTTGGAATTGTGGTTCCATGTATGGCTCATATGGTTCAAAAGGAGGTTGGTATGGTGGGTAAGGATCATGGTCATATAGAGGTGTTTGGTAAGAAGGGACTTGTGAGTATGGTTGGGAGTTATGTTGAGGATATGGATCATAGGCATATGGTGGTGGTTCTTGAAAGTCACAAGGTGATTCACCATAGCCATTGGATTGGTATGCATCATGGAATGGCTCTTCTTCATAGTGCATTGATGGGGGTTGTTGCCATGAAGATTGATCATATGCATATGGCTCCTCCCACCTTTGGTTATCCCATCCTTGATACACATTCTCATTATAGTTCTCATCACCTACAACATAATTGTAATCACACTCATAGCCAAAGTGAGAATTCATGATAGTAAGAGAGGGAAAAAAACAAAAAATAGGAACAAATAAAGAGAACAAACTAAAAACTAACAAAGAAGCAAAAAGCAAACATATTCACAATATTCACATATATACAATAACCAATAACATAACACCATTGCAACTCCCCGGCAACGGCGCCATTTTGATGATTGGATTTTTGATGGTATAGAATTTCACAAATGAATTCTCGTTGAAAGTATAGTTTCTAAACCAACAATAATCCTTTCATACAAAAGATTGTTTGTCACAAGTAACAAACCCCTAATTTTATAAACCGAAGTATTCAAACCTCGGGTCGTTCTCCCTAGGAATTACAATAGAGTGTCTTGTTATTGGCTGTGAGTTATTTTGGGGTTTTGATAAGAAGCATGAAAGATAAATGACAAGAAAGTAAACTAAGGCCTAAAAAGATCTTGGCAAGGGTCGGTGGTCAAGGATCTCTATCCTAATCACTAACCACAATATGAGAATTGGCAAGGATTAATCTCATTAAATCATCCTCTAACTAGTGGTAAAGGAAAGTCAAATGAGCTATATCAATCCTAGTCCATAAGTCCTAACTCTCCACTAATTCAATTAGTGAGAACTAGAGTCAATGGATCCCAATCATCAATTACTTGGACATTAGTAACTCAAGAGGTCCTAAGTTACCTTTCCAAGCCAAGAGTATAAAATTCTACTCTAAAATCCAATCAAGCATTTTATCAAACACTTGGAAGGCATAAAAGGAAAGTATAGTAAAATTGCAAGAAAAGTAAATCTACACTACTCAATTGCAAGGAATTAAACAACAACAAATCAAATGAACACAATTATTATGAATTACCTCTAATTGAATTGAAAGAGAATAGGAGGAACAAAAGTAGATCCACAACAAAGCATAAGAACAACATAAAGGAAATTACAACAAAAGAATAGAGGAAGATGAATGTAACAACAAAGAATTGAAAGGTAGAAGTAGAAGAAAGCAAAGACTAAAACCTAGATCTAAGAACTAATCCTAATCCTAATCCTAGAGAGAAGTGAGAGCTTCTCTCTCTAGAAACTACTTCTAACTACTAAACTATGACTAATGGTAACTAACTTGTAAATGTTGTGAAGTCTCCTCATTCCCCCTTCAATCCTTGGCTTAAATAGCATCAGAAATGAGTTGGATTGGGCCCACAAGGCTTTAGAATTCGCTGGCCACGTTTTGCTTTAAGTGAACCAGGTGGCAGCAACGGTGCGTGCGCGTACTATGCGCGTGCGCGCCATCATACGTGTAGCAACTATGGCAAATCTTATATCGTTTCGAAGCCCCGGATGTTAGCTTTCTAACCCAACTAGAACCGCATCATTTGGACTTCTGTGGCTCAAGTTATGGTCGTTTAAGTGCCAAGAGGTCAGGCTTGACAGCTTTCCGGTTCCATCATTTCTTCATGAGTTCTCCAACTTTACATGCTTTTTCTTCATTCCCTTGATCCAATCTTTGCCTCCTAAACCTTAAATCACTTAACAAACATATCAAGGCATCTAATAGAGTCAAGGTGAATTAAATTTATCTATTTTGAGTACTAAAAAGCATGTTTTCACTCTTAAGCACAATTAAGGGAGAAGTTATAAAACCATGCTATTTCATTGAATAAATGTGGGTAAAAGGTTATAAAATCCCCTAAAATCAATACAAGATAAACCCTATAAATGGGGTTTATCAGTTCCCTAAATTGAGATTCCACCAACAATAATTAAATTCCAAGCCCTAAAATTGACATCATTTAGTGATTAAAGCACAAGCCGGCAAATACACAATAACAACAAAACATAGCAGTGATTTAATAGGATCATAATTAATTAAACAGTAATTTCTCATCAATGAAGAAAAATTATCATTACTAGAATTTCTCATCAACTTCAGCCATAACAAAGCTGAGTAAAGCAAGGAGCCTATCTGTTGTAGTGCATGATATAGGGGGAGAAAGAAGAGTAAAATAGAACATACATCATTGAGTCCAGGAACTCTGAATTCAGGTTATCTTCCTTGACATTGTTGGAGTTAGATTGATGATTCATGTAATTCTCCAAAGTCACTAATATAATCTATTATATAAGCCAACCACCCAAACAAAAAACAAGACAGGAAGTCATCTGATTAAAGTGGGAAAAAACAAAAGATGTTGCAACGAGTCCAAGGTAATCTTGAAGTTTAATAGCCAAGTTTTGGTTCGAAGTTTAGAAAATAAATAAATAACAAACTGAATCACAATGTTGAAGACAACATTCCTTTCTCGTATATAACTGTTTGTATCATTGAGTCATAGCCAAAGTACGGAAAATATACTCACATCAGCGAAATCCATGGAAAGATGTGAGTGCTCACCCATGAAACGCACCTAGCCATGGAAACATAGGGAAGAGAAAAATGTATGAACATGGTATGGTACAAATGACCTTAGGGAACTACCAAAAGGTACCAAATGGTGTTCAGGCATGAATAACTGACTCAAATGATTTAAATGTCTCCCTCTTATAACCATAAGTTCACCCCAAATATGTCCTACTCCTCCATAAAGAGTTGTGTTCATAAAAAATAGTTAAGGGGTGCATTTTTTTATGTGCTACTATATCTTTAATAAATTTTCTTGTGTGTATTTTATTAAGAATAGTCCTAAATATATTGAATTATGGGAATGAAACAAGAATTAAGCAATTTCCAGAAGCAAAGGAAGAACCAAAGCAAAGAGCAGTACCATATAGGATAGAGCTTGTAGTCCTACTGAACGTAGATACAGAGCTCGTTCATCTTTGCCCACTTCTTGAGCCAATTGGCATAGTTTAAGTATAAAACCCTCTAAATTGAACACGTATGTACCATCTGTCTATTTTTAACTCAAAAAGTCAGAGATACAAAAATTGTTCCTCTTAGAAAAGAAAGCAAATATATAGGGCTAAAACATGCAATATCTATAGAAAGAACTCTGGTTTTTCTTTTTGAGTTAAGGGATACCCACTTTTACCACCAAAATTAACTTCCACACAGATACTTTTCAAAGGGATTGCATATCGCTGCACAGTATCCACGGAAACCAATCATACAGTGATGTTAACCCTAAGAAAGGTTTAATAACCAAATACCTGGCATTCTATAAAATTAACAAGAGTGTTGCAGCTTAATATCCTGATTTCATCTATTCGAGACTGTTCTAGAAGAGTCCGAATCATCGCTAATAAACTATTGGCATATAGTGGCCTGCAAAATAGGAGTATCACTTGCATACTATTACATATTCTGATTATTTGAAATCGAATGAAGTGGCAATCCAACAATCAAAATCAAATGAACCAAAGCTTTATAGTACAGCAAAAATTGGCTGTCTGAGACTGGTTCAAAATATTTGGCAAACTAAAAAAAAAAAGTAAAACCACTCATTAGGAGGAAATTTATTAGAATAATGACAATTAGTTTAATTACTATATATGTGCCACTGAACTTACATCTGCTCCTTACATGACGATAAGAATTTTCTATATATGCACAAGACAAATTTATTTGAAGGATTTAAGTATTGTACACCACATGGCAAGTTGGGAATCTATTCAGGAGATTCTAGTTAGGCATTACAAAAGCAATACATTTTTTATGCAAGTTATGTTCAATTAAGTTAATTGCCAAAAAAATTAGACCACTATATGTATATCATTTAGCATGAATTTAAGAAATTAATACCACTGAGCCTGGAACTGGAGAATCTGTGTGCAAAATGGAAGAATCTCCTCATTGTTTTCCATCAGAAGAAAGAAAACCTTGGCAGGAGCATCAGCAACTCTGAAAGCTTCTACGGTTGCCCGTACTAACCACAAGCTAGGGAAAACACTGAAAATTCAGCACAAAAAACTCAGAAAAGACGCACATCATGATGATGAAAGTGAAAATAGAAAGAAAAGAAAAAATACACAGTACATACAGTTGTTTCTGAACATGTTTAGGCCTCGAACCTCAAAGCATAGCATTATATGCTAGCAACTCAAAAAAGCATATTCAATAAGCACATACACTTGACCCTCTCAAAGAACATATATACATCCTAAATACATTCCTCAATTTCCCCAATCTGAGAATAGAATTAGCTTCCTAAGATTACGGAGGAGAAAAAAACCCTAACCTGAGACATGATTGCAGCGAGCATTGAACAGAGACGGCTCAAGCAGAGTTAAATTTCCAGAAGAACGGCGGCAGCCTCCAACAACTCCGGTGAGCTTCCTCAACGACAGTGGTGGCAGGAGCTTAGGCGGTGCTAACCAAGGCTTAACGGCGGTAGGAATGACGGCGGTCGAAGCTCAGCAGCAATGGAGACCAGGCACAGCGGCGACTCCACACGCGATGGTGACAACGACGGCTTCACATCCTCCGCGCGTGCTCTTTCTTCTCCATCTGTGGCTATGGTTCGCGCTCCCTTCCGTTCGCAGTTCTGTTTCCGACGCGGCTCAAGGACGATTGGCGGTGACGACTAGATCTCCAGCAACGGCAAGAGGATGCACGACGGTGCCTTCTCCCTCCGAGTCCTGGCTTGCGCTCGAACTCTCTCCCATGGCTCCCTCCGCGAACACACTCTCTCTCTCTCTCCACAGTTCGACAACGATGTGACGCCGGCAGTGAGGCCCAGCGCGCCAGCACGGTCTTCTTCTTCGCTCTCCTCTACTTTCCCCAGATCTCTCTCTCTCTCCGGTGATGGTGGTGCGGCGACAAGACGCAGCACGGTCCCTCCTCCCTTCCCGATCTCCCTTCTCCGTCGGACTCCCCCCTTTCTTCTTTCTTCGTTTCTAATTGTTGGAGTTAGGGTTTCTAATTGAAAATAGGGCTTGCAAGTTTATTTTGAACTCTAAGGATTTGAATCAGTAAATCAGTAAATAATATATAAATTATAAAGATGTATTTTGTGTTAAGTTAAAAGAAGGAAAAAGTATTTTTTGTTAAAATATTTGGAGAAAAAGTCAAAATTTTAGAGGAAAAATTTAATTTATTTTTGGCAACATTTATAATGAGAAGTTTATTAAAAATTTAAGAGTAACACTTATAAAGTGTAATATATAAATATCACAAATGTTGCTTATTTAATTTACAAAAGCAACACTTTTTATTTATACTCTTAATTGATCAAAAGGAACATTTATGGTCTGTAGTTCAAAAAAAGTTGCAACAGCTTTATTTTTATGTAACAAATATTAAGTGTTGTCTTTAATTAGTTTAGACAACATTTTTTTAATGTTATTTGCAATATATGTTGCAATAGTTAAGAAATGTTGTAGTGAAATTTACATTTGTATTATTGTTTTTGTATGAGTCATGGTTTTTTTTTTATTTTGAATTGTATATTCAATTTCTCTTTTCTTCATATTATTTTAATTTTTTTAGAAGATATAAAATATGAATACATATGGGAAATAAAATTATTTATTTTTATGCTATAGCCAAAAGTTAGCCAACATATATCTTTAATTAAGAATAACGTGTGACAAAAAAATGTTTTTTTTAAATTTAATCATGAACGTTGACTAAACATAACCATATGATAATACAAAGCAAATACCATTGTTTTATGAAATTGTCAAAATATAATATATAAACTCTTAATTACCCTAAGTCTTATTTCGCGTTGTAAAGTAAAAGTTAATCAAAGATTACGATAATTATTCTAAAGCTTATACATATTTATATATATAAAGAAATAATAATTCTACAAGTCCGATGAAGAAATAAACTCAAAAACAGAGTTCCAAAAGTGCAAAACGTTCATACGAAGCTACACTAATCGAGGCACAAGATATACATACAGATATCAAGACATATATATATGGTGGACGAAATTGTGATTCCCTTTTTTCTTGTAATTGGATTTATGCTCTGAGGGCATTGTTTATTTCCTTCACAATCTCGTTCAACTAACCAGCAAGTGTACTGGGTCGTCCAAGTAATAACCTTACGTGAGTAAGGGTCGAATCCACAGAGATTGTTGGTATGAAGCAAGCTATGGTCACCTTGCAAATCTCAGTTAGGCAGATTAAAATAGTTTTATGGGTTTTCGAAAATAGAAATAATGAAAGGGATAAAGATACTTATACAGATTCATTGGTAGGAATTTCAGATAAGCGGATGGAGATGCTGTAGAGCTCTTGGACGCCTGCTCTTCTACTGCTTCTAATCAATCCTTCTCACTCCTTTCCATGGCAAGCTTTGTATAGGGGTTCACCATCAACTGTGGCTACTTTCATTCCTCACGGGGAAATAACCTGTGCGGCTGTCACTCGCACAGCTAACCAGTCTGGAGGCATCACCCATGGCTGATGGCTACATCCCATCCTCGCAGTGAAAACTATGCTAACGCACTCTGTCACAGTACGGCTAATCACCGGTTGGTTCCCGCTCCTACTGGAATAGAATCCCTCTTTTGCGTCTGTCACTAACGCCCAGCAGGTTAAAGTTTGAAGCACGTCACGGTCATTCATTACCGGAATCCTACTCGGAACACCACAGACAAGGTTGGACTTTCCGGATTCCCAGGATCCTACTCGGAATACCACAGACAAGGTGAGACTTTCCGGACCCTCATAAATGCCGCCATCTATCTAGCTTATACCACGAAGATTCTGTTGGGGAATCTAAGAGATACACATTCAAGCTCTGTTGCATGTAGAAAGGACATGGTTGTCAATCACGCACATTCATAAGTGAGAATAATAATGAGGGTAATTGAACTCATTACATTCATCATGTTCTTGGGTACGAATGAATATCTTGGAATAAGAATAAGAGAGATTTGAATAAAAGAAGATAGAATTTCATTAATACTTGAGGTACAGCAGAGCTCCACACCCTTAATCTCTGGTGTGCAGAAACTCCACCGTTAAAAATACATAAGCAAAGAGTTCAGGCATGGCCGACTGGCCAGCCTCTCTAACGTGATCAATGATCTCCTAAGATGAAGAATAAAACAAAACTGAGACCAAAGATGAGATCAAAGATGTCTAATACAATAGATAAATGTCCTATATATACTAGACTAGCTACTAGGGTTTACATGAGTAAGTAATTGATGCATAAATCCACTTCCGGGGCCCACTTGGTGTGTGCTTGGGCTGAGCTTGATCAATCCACGAGCTGAGGCATTTCCTGGAGTTGAACGCCGAGTTATGACGTGTTTTGGGCGTTCAACTCCGGATCATGACGTTTTTCTGGCGTTTAACTCCAGACAGCAGCATGAACTTGGCGTTTAACGCCAAGTTACGTCGTCAATCTTCGAATAATGTATGGACTATTATATATTGCTGGAAAGCCCTGAATGTCTACTTTCCAACGCCGTTGAGAGCGCGCCAATTGGAGTTCTGTAGCTCCAGAAAATCCATTTCGAGTGCAGGGAGGTCAGAATCCAACAGCATCAGCAGTCCTTTTGTCAGCCTTCTTCAGAGTTTTGCTCAAATCCCTCAATTTCAGTCAGAATTTACCTGAAATCACAGAAAAACACACAAACTCATAGTAAAGTCCAGAAATGTGAATTTAACATAAAAACTAATGAAAACATCCCTAAAAGTAGCTTAAACTTACTAAAAACTATATGAAAACAATGCCAAAAAGCGTATAAATTATCCGCTCATCACAACACCAAACTTAAATTGTTGCTTGTCCCCAAGCAACTGAAAATCAAATAGGATAAAAAGAAGAGAATATACTATAAATTCCAAAATATCAATGAATATTAATTTAATTAGATGAGCGGGACTTGTAGCTTTTTGCTTCTGAACAGTTTTGGCATCTCACTTTTTCCTTTGTAGTTTAGAGTGATTGGCTTCTCTAGGAACTTAGAATTTCAGATAGTGTTATTGACTTTCCTAGTTAGGCATGTTGATTCTTGAACACAGCTACTTTATGAGTCTTGGCTGTGGCCCTAAGCACTTTGTCTTCCAGTATTACCACCGGATACACAAATGCCACAGACACATAACTGGGTGAACCTTTTCAGATTGTGACTTAGCTTTGCTAAAGTCCCCAGTTAGTGGTGTCCAGAGCTCTTAAGCACACTCTTTAGCTTTGGATCACGACTTTAACCATTCAGTCTCAAGCTTTTCACTTGGACCTTCATGACACAAGCACATGGTTAGGGACAGCTTGATTTAGCCGCTTAGGCCTGGATTTTATTTCCTTGGGCCCTCCTATCCATTGATGCTCAAAGCCTTGGATCCTTGCTACCCTTGCCTTTTGGTTTTAAGGGCTATTGGCTTTTTCTGCTTGCTTTTTCTTTTTCTTTCTCAATTTTTCGCCATTTTTTTTTCACAAGCTTTTGCTTTTTCACTGCTTTTTCTTGCTTCAAGAATCAATTTCATGATGTTTTTCAGATCATCAATAACATTTCTCTTTGTTCATCATTCTTTCAAGAGCCAACAATTTTAACACTCATAAACAACAAGATCAAAAATATGCACTGTTCATTCATTCATTCAGAAAACAAAAATTATTGCCACCACATCAATATAATTAAATTAAATTCACTAATAATTTCGAAAATTATGTACTTCTTGTTCTTTTGAATTAAAACATTTTTCTTTTAAGAGAGGTGAAGGATTCATGGAATTATTCATAATCTTTAAGGCATGGTTACATACTAATGATCATGAAGTAAAGACACAAAACATAAATAAACATAACACTTAAAAACCGAAAACAGAAAGAAAATAAAGAACAAGGAATGAATCCACCTCTTAGTGGCGTCTTCTTCTTGAAGGACCAATGATGTTCTTCAACTCTTCTATGTCCCTTCCTTGCCTTTGTTGCTCTTCCCTCATGGCTCTTTGATCTTCTCTTATTTCTTGAAGAGTGAGGGCGTGTTCATGGTGTTCCACCCTTAGTTGTTCCACGTTTTGGCTCAAGTCTTCTAAGGAGGTACTGAGTTGCTCCCAATAGTTGTTGGGAGGAAAGTGCATTCCATGAGGCATTTGTTGATGAACTTCCTCATGTTCTCCTTGGGGGCCGTGAGGAACTTCCCTTGTTTGCTCCATCCTCTTCTTGGTGATGGGCTTGTCTTCTTCAATGGAGACATCTCCATCTATGATAACTCCGGCTGAATAGCATAGATGGCATATGAGGTGGGGGAAGGCTAGCCGTGCCATGTATGAAGGCTTGTCAGCTATTTTGTAGAGTTCATTGGCTATGACTTCATGAACCTCTACTTCCTCTCCAATCATGATGCTATGAATCATGATTGCCCGATCCACAGTAACTTCAGATCGGTTGCTTGTAGGGATGATGGATCTTTGGATGAGCTCCAGCCATCCTCTAGCTACAGGCTTGAGGTCCAGTCTTCTTAGTTGGACCGGTTTGCCTTTGGAGTCTACTCTCCATTGGGTGCCTTCCACACAAATGTCCATTAGGACTTGGTCCAACCTTTGATTGAAGTTGACCCTCCTTGTGTAGGGGCGTTCATCACCTTGCATCATGGGTAGATGAAACGCCAACCTCACATTTTCCGGACTGAAATCTAAGTATTTCCCCCGAACCATTGTGAGATAGTTCTTTGGATTCGGGTTCATACTTTGATCATGGTTCCTTGTGATCCATGCATTAGCATAGAACTCTTGAACCATCAGTAATCCGACTTGTTGCATGGGGTTGGTTATGACTTCCCACCCTCTTCTTTGGATCTCATGTCGGATTTCCGGATACTCATTCTTTTTGAGCTTGAAGGGGACCTCGGGGATCACCTTCTTCTTTGCCACAACATCATAGAAGTGGTCTTGGTGGCTCTTGGAGATGAATCTCTCCTTCTCCCATGATTCGGAAGTGGAAGCTTTTGCCTTCCCTTTTCCTTTTCTTGAGGAAACTCCGGTCTTGGGTGCCATTGATGGTGAATGAAAAATAAAAAGCTAGGCTTTTTACCACACCAAACTTAAGATTTGCTCATCCTCGAGCAAAAAGAAAAGAAGAGTAGAAGAAGAAGAAGAGAATTTGGAAGAGAGGGAGAGAAGTGGGTTCGGCTATATGAGAGAAGAATGGGTAGTGTTGTGTGAAAATGAAGAAGAAAGGAGAGGTATTTATAGGGAGGGGGGAGGGTTATGTTTCGGCCATTTTGGGTGGGAAAGGGTGGGAAATTGAATTTGAATGTAATGGAGGTAGGTGGGGTTTATGGGGAAGAGGAGGTTGATGTGAATGGTGCATGGGGTAATTGGGAAGAGAAATTGATGTGATTGGTGAAGGTTTTTGGGAATTGTGACATGGATATTCAAATCACAAAAGTAGGATTAAGAGGGAAGGTGAGAATTGGGTAGGTGGGGATCCTGTGGGGTCCACAGATCCTGAGGTAGGGATCCTGTGGGGTCCACAGGTCCTGAGGTGAAAAGAAATACCATTCCTTCACCCTATAGGCGTGTAAATTGCCTTCATGCACCATTCTGGCGTTCAAACGCCCATTGGTGCATGTTCTGGGCGTTAAACGCCCATGTGATGCTTGATCTGGGCGTTAAACGCCCATGTGATGCTTGATTCTGGCGTTGAACGCCAGTTTCAAGCTTGTTTCTGGCGTTCAGCGCCAGATTGTCCTCTGCGTGCGCATCCTGGCGTTAAACGCCAGGATGTTGCTTGTTTTGGGCGTTCAGCGCCAGGAAGATGCTCTGTTCTGGCGCTGAACGCTGGCCAGATGCATCTTCTGGGCGCTGAACGCCGGCCCGTGCGTCCTCCAGGGTGAAAAATTTTTTCTTCTGTTTTTGACTCTGTTTTTAATTTTTTTGATTTTTTTTCGTGACTCCTCATGATCATGTACCTAATTAAACACAAAAATAACAAAGAAACAAAATAAAATAAAATTAGATAAATAAAATTGGGTTGCCTCCCAACAAGCGCTTCTTTAATGTCAATAGCTTGACAGTGGCTCTCATGGAGCCACAGAGCAATCAAGTCAATGTTGTCTAGTCCCAACACCAAACTTAGAGTTTGGATATGGGGTTTGAACACCAAACTTAGAGTTTGGTTGTGGCTTCACAACACCAAACTTAGAGTTTGACTGTGTGGGCTCTTCTTGACCTTGAACTGAGAGAAGCTCTTCATGCTTACTCTCTTTTGTCACAGAGGGATTGCCATGTGCTTGAAACACAAGGTATTCTCCATTCAATTGAAGGACTAACTCTCCTCTATTGACATCTATCACAGCTTCTGCTGTGGCTAGGAAAGGTCTTCCTAGGATGATGCATTTATCATCTTCCTTCCTAGTATCTAGGATTATGAAGTCAGCAGGGATGTAAAAGTCTTCAACTTTTACAAGCACGTCCTTTACTATCCCATGAGCTTCTCTCATGGACTTGTCTGCCAATTGTAATGAGAACAAGGCAGGTTGTACCTCAATGATCCCCAGCTTCTCCATTACAGAGAGTGGCATAAGGTTTATTCCTGACCCAAGGTCACATAGAGCTTTTTCAAAGCTCATGGTGCCAATGGTGCAAGGTATTAAGAACTTGCCAGGATCTTGTTTCTTTTGAGGTAGAGTTTCCTGAATCCAAGTATCCAAATCACTAATGAGCAGGGGAGGTTCACTTTCCCAAGTCTCATTACCAAATAGCTTGGCATTCAGCTTCATGATAGCTCCTAAATATTGAGCAACTTGCTCTCCAGTCACATCTTCATCCTCTTCAGAGGATGAATAATAGTCAGAGCTCATGAATGGCAGAAGGAGATTGAATGGAATCTCTATGGTCTCTGTATGAGCCTCAGATTCCTTAGGATCCTTATTAGGAAGCTCCTTCTTGCTTGGAGGACGTCCCAGGAGGTCTTCCTCACTGGGATTTTCGTCCTCCTCCTCCTTTGTGCATTCGGCCATGTTGACTAAGTCAATGGCTTTGCACTCTCCTTTTGGATTCTCTTCTGTATTACTTGGGAGAATACTGGGAGGAGTTTCAATAACTTTCTTACTCAGCTGGCCTACTTGTGCCTCCAAATTTCTAATGGAGGATCTGGTTTCATTCATGAAACTGAAAGTGGCCTTTGACAGATCAGAGACTATATTAGCTAAATTAGAATTATTTTGTTCAGCATTCTCTGTCTGTTGCTGAGAAGATGATGGATATGGCTTACTATTATTCAGCCTATTGCGTCCACCATTGTTGAAGCCTTGTTGAGGCTTTTGTTGATCCTTCCAGGAGAAATTTGGATGATTTCTCCATGATGGGTTATAGGTATTTCCATATGGTTCACCCAGATAATTAACCTCTGCCATGGCAGGGTTCTCAGGATCATAAGCTTCTTCAGAAGCTGCCTCTCTAGTGCTGTTGGATGCATGTTGCAATCCATTCAGATTTTGAGAGATAATGTTGACCTGTTGAGTCAACATTCTGTTCTGAGCCAATATGGCATTCAGAGTGTCAATTTCAAGAACTCCTTTCTTCTGAGGGGCTCCATTATTCACAGAATTCCTCTCAGAGGTATACATGAACTGGTTGTTAGCAACCATGTCAATGAGTTCTTGAGCCTCTTCAGGCGTTTTCTTCAGGTGAATAGATCCACCTGCAGAATGGTCCAATGACATTTTCAAAAATTCAGAGAGACCATAATAGAATATATCTAATAGGGTCCATTCTGAAAACATGTCAGATGGACATCTTTTGGTCAACTGCTTGTATCTTTCCCAAGCTTCATAGAGGGATTCACCATCTTTTTGTTTGAAGGTTTGAACATCCACTCTCAGCTTGCTCAGCTTTTGAGGAGGAAAGAATTTATCCAAGAAGGCAGTGACCAGCTTATCCCAAGAGTCCAGGCTATCCTTAGGTTGTGAATCCAACCATATTCTAGCTCTGTCTCTTACAGCAAAAGGGAAAAGCATGAGTCTGTAGACTTCAGGATTAACTCCATTCGTCTTTACAGTATCACAGACCTGCAAGAATTCAGTTAAAAACTGATAGGGATCTTCAGATGGAAGTCCATAAAACTTGCAGTTTTGTTGCATTAAAGCAACTAGTTGAGGCTTAAGCTCAAAGTTATTGGCTGCAATGGCAGGAATGGAGATGCTTCTTCCATCAAACTTGGACGTTGGCTTTGTGAAGTCACCAAGCATTCTCCTTGCATTATTATCATTATTATTTGCGGCTGCCATGTCCTTCTCCTGTTCGAAAATTTCTGAAAGGTTGTTTCTGGATTGTTGTAATTTAGCTTCTCTTAATTTTCTCTTCAGAGTCCTTTCAGGTTCTGGATCAACTTCAACAGGAGTGCCTTTATCCTTGTTCCTGCTCATAAGAAAGAGAAGAAAACAAGAAAAGAAAAAGGAATCCTCTATGTCACAGTATAGAGATTCCCTTATGTTAGTAGAAGAAGAAAGAGGTAGAAGAATGAAGAAGGAGGTTCGGATTTGTGGATAAAGAGAGGTGAAGAGAAGTGTTAGTAATTAATTAATTAAATAGAATAAGAAAAGAGAAAGAAATTTTCGAAAATAATTTTGAAAAAATGGTTAGTGATTTTCGAAAATCAAAGACAAAATATAATTAAAATTAAAATTTAAAACAAAAAGAATTTTTGAAAAAGAGAGGGAGAATTTTCGAAAATTAGAGAGGGAAAAGTAGTTAAGTGGTTTTGAAAAAGATAAGAGACAAACAAAAAGTTAGTTAGTTGATTGAAAGAGATTTGAAATCAAATTTTGAAAAAGATAAGAAGATAAGAAGTTAGATAAGATATTTTGAAATCAAATTTTGAAAAGATAAAATTTTTGAAAAAGATAAGATAAAAGATAAAAAGATATATTTGAAAAAGATTTAATTTTAAAATTACTTAACTAACAAGAAACTACAAGATAAGATTCTAGAACTTAAAGATTGAACCTTTCTTAACAAGAAAGTAACAAACTTCAAATTTTTGAACCAATCACATTAATTGTTAGCATACTTTCGAAAATTAGATAAAAAGATAAGAAAAAGATTTTGAAAATATTTTGAAAAATAATTTTGAAATTTTCGAAAATTATGTCAAAAATGAAAAAGATATGATTTTTTTGAAAAAGATTTTGAAAAGATAAGATTTTTAAAATTGAAATTTTGACTTGACTTGTAAGAAACAACTAATTTTAAAAATTTTTTTGACCAAGTCAACCCAAAATTTCGAAATTTTGGAGGGAAATAAGGAAAAGATATTTTTGATTTTTAAATTTTTAAAGAAAAACAAAAAAATGACCCAAAACATGAAAATTTTGGATCAAGACACAAGATGCATGCAAGAATGCTATGAATGTCAAGATGAACACCAAGAACACTATGAAGATCATGATGAACATCAAGAACATAGTTTTGAAAAATTTTTGATGCAAAGAAAACATGCAAGACACCAAACTTAGAAATTTTTAATGCATGAAAAATATGAATGCAAAAATGCACATGAAAAACAACAAAAGACACAAAACAAGAAATCATCAAGATCAAACAAGAAGACTTGTCAAGAACAACTTGAAGATCATGAAGAACACTATGAATGCATGGGATTTTCGAAAAATGCAAGAAAAATTTTAAAAGCATGCAATTGACACCAAACTTAAAAATTGACTCAAGACTCAAACAAGAAACACAAAATATTTTTGGTTTTTATGATTTTATGATTTTTTTGTATTTTTATTATTTTTTTTCGAAAATATTTTTGGAAAAACGAAAAATAAAAGAAAAATTTTTGAAAAAGATTTTTGAAAAGAAAATTACCTAATCTGAGCAACAAGATGAACCGTCAGTTGTCCATACTCGAACAATCCCCGGCAACGGCGCCAAAAACTTGGTGGACGAAATTGTGATTCCCTTTTTTCTTGTAATTGGATTTATGCTCTGAGGGCATTGTTTATTTCCTTCACAATCTCGTTCAACTAACCAGCAAGTGTACTGGGTCGTCCAAGTAATAACCTTACGTGAGTAAGGGTCGAATCCACAGAGATTGTTGGTATGAAGCAAGCTATGGTCACCTTGCAAATCTCAGTTAGGCAGATTAAAATAGTTTTATGGGTTTTCGAAAATAGAAATAATGAAAGGGATAAAGATACTTATGCAGATTCATTGGTAGGAATTTCAGATAAGCGGATGGAGATGCTGTAGAGCTCTTGGACGCCTGCTCTTCTACTGCTTCTAATCAATCCTTCTCACTCCTTTCCATGGCAAGCTTTGTATAGGGGTTCACCATCAACTGTGGCTACTTTCATTCCTCACGGGGAAATAACCTGTGCGGCTGTCACTCGCACAGCTAACCAGTCTGGAGGCATCACCCATGGCTGATGGCTACATCCCATCCTCGCAGTGAAAACTATGCTAACGCACTCTGTCACAGTACGGCTAATCACCGGTTGGTTCCCGCTCCTACTGGAATAGAATCCCTCTTTTGCGTCTGTCACTAACGCCCAGCAGGTTAAAGTTTGAAGCACGTCACGGTCATTCATTACCGGAATCCTACTCGGAACACCACAGACAAGGTTGGACTTTCCGGATTCCCAGGATCCTACTCGGAATACCACAGACAAGGTGAGACTTTCCGGACCCTCATAAATGCCGCCATCTATCTAGCTTATACCACGAAGATTCTGTTGGGGAATCTAAGAGATACACATTCAAGCTCTGTTGCATGTAGAAAGGACATGGTTGTCAATCACGCACATTCATAAGTGAGAATAATAATGAGGGTAATTGAACTCATTACATTCATCATGTTCTTGGGTACGAATGAATATCTTGGAATAAGAATAAGAGAGATTTGAATAAAAGAAGATAGAATTTCATTAATACTTGAGGTACAGCAGAGCTCCACACCCTTAATCTCTGGTGTGCAGAAACTCCACCGTTAAAAAT
Source organism: Arachis hypogaea (assembly GCF_003086295.3). NCBI lineage: Eukaryota > Viridiplantae > Streptophyta > Magnoliopsida > Fabales > Fabaceae > Arachis > Arachis hypogaea. The sequence goes on along the minus strand of NC_092037.1, from coordinate 18,866,831 downwards.
ACATAAGCAAAGAGTTCAGGCATGGCCGACTGGCCAGCCTCTCTAACGTGATCAATGATCTCCTAAGATGAAGAATAAAACAAAACTGAGACCAAAGATGAGATCAAAGATGTCTAATACAATAGATAAATGTCCTATATATACTAGACTAGCTACTAGGGTTTACATGAGTAAGTAATTGATGCATAAATCCACTTCCGGGGCCCACTTGGTGTGTGCTTGGGCTGAGCTTGATCAATCCACGAGCTGAGGCATTTCCTGGAGTTGAACGCCGAGTTATGACGTGTTTTGGGCGTTCAACTCCGGATCATGACGTTTTTCTGGCGTTTAACTCCAGACAGCAGCATGAACTTGGCGTTTAACGCCAAGTTACGTCGTCAATCTTCGAATAATGTATGGACTATTATATATTGCTGGAAAGCCCTGAATGTCTACTTTCCAACGCCGTTGAGAGCGCGCCAATTGGAGTTCTGTAGCTCCAGAAAATCCATTTCGAGTGCAGGGAGGTCAGAATCCAACAGCATCAGCAGTCCTTTTGTCAGCCTTCTTCAGAGTTTTGCTCAAATCCCTCAATTTCAGTCAGAATTTACCTGAAATCACAGAAAAACACACAAACTCATAGTAAAGTCCAGAAATGTGAATTTAACATAAAAACTAATGAAAACATCCCTAAAAGTAGCTTAAACTTACTAAAAACTATATGAAAACAATGCCAAAAAGCGTATAAATTATCCGCTCATCAATATACATATGTCAAAGTATAATAGTCATAAGGATCTAGTTGCCGCCCTTGGAGTTTAAGCCGGCTAATTATATACAGACATATAGAGTTTTGAAAAACGCAACAGTTTATACAATATTTCTCTCAAAATAAGCCTCTAAGGCAAAGATAAATACAAAAGTGAGAGATCTAATCAAAATAAATCAAAAGACTTCAAAATATAGCAAGGATCTTCTGCTCTGTCACCCTCAAAGCAACTCACCGAGGTGGGTTACGACCTGCATCTGAAAAACAACAACAGAATATGGTATGAGAATAAGAGGTTCTCAGTATGGTAACAGTGCCCAGTGATGTAATATATAAGACTCCTGGACGCCAGAGGCAATCCTAGAACTTCATATCCATCACAAGATTCAAACTTAAAACATAATAAGTACATTTAAAACATTACTTAAAACCATAGAGAAAAATAAGGGGATCTAACTTAGTGGATTTCTAATCTATAAATTCTCCGCTATCCCACAGCTTTTGCCTACCTAACTGCCATGCAATCCCATCGCCACGGCCTTCCAAACCTCCTCAATCCCAGTAAAAAACACAGATAATAAAAATTCAAATAACGCACACACGCACAAGTAATTCAATAAGCATTTAGGCATGTTAAGCACTTAGACAAACAATACAAGTCAGCAAAGCAAACAAACAGATAGAATATGCACATAATAAATGCCTGTCTTATTTGGCTGTGATATCATATTGTCGGTTCAATTACCAACCCAACACATCTCCATAGAGATGTCACCCTTCGGTCTCATAATGGGAGCCCTCAAGATATTGCCCCACACACACACACACACTCAAGTAATTCAATAAGCATTTAGGCATGTTAAACACTTAGGCAAACAATACAAGTCAGCAAAGCAAATAAATAGATAGAATATGCACATGATAAATGCCTGTCTTATTTGGCTGTGATATCACATTGTCGGTTCAACTGCCAACCCAATACATCTCCATGGAGATGTCGCCCTTCGGTCTCATAATGAGAACCCTCGAGATATCGTGCCCAGAACACGGTCTAGGATATAGTGCCTGCACATTCTAGTGATTCCGAAGGAATGTGAGTGGGATACTCTTGCCACGGACCTCACATCTCAACATAAGGAGGACTACCACTGCCTTTATGCTGCCGCCGCGACCTCGAAAAGCAAAATTAACCACCGTCCTTGCTAGACACATAGCGTCTCAACAATCTCATGTTAAAAATATTACATCAGTAGTTTTAGAAATCATTTATTTCAGTACTTAATAGTTCACCACTTCCACAATTCGTACCATCAATCATTAATACAATGCTTTGCCATCTCACTCAACCAAATCCGTCCTTAGTACTTCAGACAGCTAAGACCCCGTTTTGTAAATTCATATGGAAATTCACTAAAATAATTCGCTAACTTATCTTTAACGATATTAGAACCTAATTATTAGATAATACTCTAAATCATCCTTTGAAAGGATTTTAGAAAGTAGGAGAACCTTCGAAAACAGAGAAAAATCATGTTTCAACAAAACAAGGGTTTCGCGTATGCAAGCCTTTGCCTCATGTACGCATGCTGTTGAAAAAAGGGTGGTCACAGACGCAACCCTCTGCTCGCGTATCTGAGTGTCCCAATCCGAATGGGTTGCTTGCGTCGCGTGTTAAAGTTCGCGTATGCAAGGGTTCATTTTTGAATAGTTCGCGTACGCATGCAGTGACCACGTACGCGAGATGCCCAACCCAAATGGTTTGGTCGCGTAGCGTGCACTGTGTCACGTACGCAAGGATTAAAAACCCTTCTAGCTCGTATACGCAGGAAGTGTTTGCATACACGAGTCACCCAACCCGAATGGATTGGTCGCGTCGCGTGCACCCTGTCGCATACGCAGCCCACACCAAACTTTAAACAGTCATAACTTCTTCTATAAAAATCCATTTTCTTCAAATTTTATATCAATTTAAAGCTCTCAAAGCAACCTTTAATTTAAAATAAAGTTCATTTAATTTCATGCTTTGAGGCTCAAGTTATGATTTGTCAAAGTTCACGAGAAACTAATTTTTACCAAAAACAACAAGGTTCTCAACTTTCCAAAATTCGCAACCAAAACCACACCAACTCCAATTCACATCAGATCTTACCAATTGTGTCACAATTCACTACTTATACTATATAATCCTCAACCCCAAATATCAATTTTATCACCCTAAATCCATTTCTCAACTAACAACTCATCAATCATCATTCTATCACTACCAATCATAATAATCAACCTCATTCAACCTCAATTTCAATCTTCAACATCATTTATCCACATCAATACCACAATTCATCAAAATAACCAAAATCATCAAATCATCATACATCATCATTCAACAAATTCAACAACCAGTTTAATCCAAACCTATCCTATGGGTCACTAGCTTAAGTGTCCAGAAATATTATATATTACATAGAAGAAACTGAAACCATACCTTGACCGATTTTCAATATGCCAAAAACCAAAGATTGAGTCCAAACAAGCTTCCAATCACCAACAAATCACTAACTCACATTCCAAGCTCCAAATCAACTCCAACAAGTGCAAGAACTTAAATAAAACCATATAAATTACCATAAATCAATACCTAGGATTTTTAATTACACAAATTCATAAGGTAAAGAGTTTCCTTACCTTAGAGAACACCTAATCAATCAAAACACAAAAATTCACTCAAAACCAAAATCCAAAAATTCGAATTTCTTAGGGCAGAGGAAAGGAGATAAAATTTTAAAATATTAACAAAAAGCGTTAGATAGAACTAACAAGCTCGGCAAGAACTTCTCGTAGCCGCTAATTGCACGCAAATCGGAACACCGTAACTCGAGATATGTGGATTGAAGTGAGATGTGAATAGTAACTTTTCTCTCTTCTTCTCCTCTTCACTTCAGCCACTCAACCCTTGTGTGTATGTGTTTATGGCTAAGGGGCTCATTAATTGAGTATTATATATGTTGAGCTTGGGCCTAACTTGCGCCGGTCCAACCCGTTTACATTTTTTGTCCGTTTGGCCTAATTTTGGGGCAAAGCTTTAAAATTAATGCCCAGTTTTCAATTCTAAATGTTTTTCTAAGGTTTTCTACTATTTTTAATTATTCTCGTACAATATCGGACAGACTTAAACCGGAACTGTCGGTTAATTTACCGGTTTGCATTTTTATGCGATTTTTTGCAAAAAATTATATTTTTCAACTCAGAAAAATCTATTGAATCTAAATATCATATTTAAATTTCTAAATTAACATTCTAAATTTTTGGATCCTATTTTGAGCAATTAATTTAATTAATTAAGCGGTTAAATAGTCATGATTCTTACATAATATATATATTAGATCTCGCCAATTGCATCGACGAGATTTAATACTAAAGATAAATATAATATTTTTCAAAAAGAGTCTAAGATTTGTGGGATTTTATTTTGAGTTTAATCATGAATACTGATTAAATTTGATTTGCATAACAAAAAATAATAATGATATACAATAAATATTTTTTTATAAAAAAGCTAATATATTAATTCTCGCCGATTGCATTGAGGAGATTTAATTATCAAAATATTGAAGATATATAAAACATATTAAATTTGATTTTCATGGAAAAATAATAATCATATAAAATAAATATCTTTTTCTATAAAATAATAAAAAAATATATATTAGTTCTCGTCAATTGCGTTGACGAGATTTAGTTATCAAAATAATAAGATAAATAAATAATATTTATTCTGTAGAAGACCAATAAAAATTAAATCTACAAATAATAAAAGAATAAAAGATAACCATTTAAAAACTGACGATATAAGATGCTAATATCTATTCTCCTTTTTGCATTCAATCAGCCATTCCATTTTTTATGGAAAACTTGTTTGGTGGCGACTCTAAATCTCATAACATGAGTTCTCCAAAAAACGATGAATAAATCTCCATTGATCATCCTAGGTTGTGCCGCCCCGCGCGGTGACGTTGCGACAGCTTGGCGACTCCAATGGGAATGAATATTTGAGGGTTAAGCCTTATGTTAATCTTTTGTTATTTGTTATTTGTTTTTATTGGTCTTTTTTTTCATTTCTTTCAATATCTTGTGTGCCAATATGATGCTTACAACTTGTACATTGTTTACTTTTTATTCTTTTCACCACACTTATTTACAAGCTTTAAACCTGATATCAAGGAGAATAACGAGAACCTATCAGGGAGTCTAGAGCCAACACTTTCACTTGTATGTAATCATAGAACCTTTCTTTAGTTGTGAATTTTCATTGCATATGCATCGTCCAATCTCATAAAGATATCATCAAATCTCTACCATGGATAAGGGTAATGCTCTTTGGTCAACTAATAATATAGTCGCCAAAGAAAAAAGTGTTGTGGCAGAATTTTCGGAATACACACAAAGAGAAAAAGGAGATAGTTTACTTCTTGGGATAGAAATTTCATACCTGTTAGAAAATGTGAGTTTGAATGAAATCAAGGAAATATGGTCACAATGCAAATGAAGAGACAATGAGATTTTATTGGAAAGTTCAGGGATATCCCTTATCTCCTTTTCATTCATATTGAGACTCAAATACTAAGGGCTATGCTCCAATTTTGGGACCCCTCATATCAATGCTTCACATTCAATCAGTTTGAATTGATGCCAACTATTGAAGAATACGCTAAATTTTTAAATAAAGAAAATATGCCCAAAGATAAGATCTACTGCTATGAGGATGGATGGACAAAATTTGGATGTAGATTTTCTTTTTCGATATATCCAAAACCTTGGGTTCCACTTGTCGGTCCCTGGGGTGTCACTAGTTATGCTCCAACGCTTGTTCAAAGAGATGTGGGTTCTCTCCAGTTTTTCCTTATGACCCTTGGCCTTATGGATATTGATTTTACATATATATGGAGTTCTAATACAGTGAGCAAAGTCAAGGAAATCATATCCAATTGGAAGGATGTTAGATGCATAAAATCTGGCGTACGAACAATAGACACCACTCCCAGATATCTATTATGGCAATATGATAGAGGAAAAGGGTTCAAAGCCCCTATGGTTACTGACCCAAAAGATTACAAAGCAGAGGTGGACTATAGATATGAAGATGCTTTCAAAATACTCATTATTGGAAACAACTCATACATTAAGAGAATATATGTTGTATCATAACACTTGGTTGATATTCAAAATGGATCCAATTAAGTACACATTTGAAAAGCTAGCACTAACTGAAAGAATTGCTCGTTGGCAAGTTCTTATGTCTGAATACGACATAACTTATATTGCTTAAAAAGCGATCAAAGGGAGTGCTTTAGCAGAATTTCTTGCCCATCAACCCATAACAGATCATGGGACAAAGAAATTTGAATTTTCTAATGAGGACGTAATGGCCTTATATGAAATAAAAAAAAATCAACAAAGGCAGAAAAGTGGATCTTGTTCTTAGATGGAGCTTCTAACGCATTAGGTCAAAGAATTGGAGTAGTATTGACGTACCCTGAGGGCAAGCTAGTTCCTACCACAGTCAAACTATGTTTCAATTATACTAACAATATCGCTAAATATGAAGCATGTGTCATGGGAATTCAAGCAGCTATAGACTTCAAAGTCAAGATTCTAGAAGTGTATGGAGATTCTGCCTTTGTGATTTATCAATTAACAATCCCGCTACGTTACCAACAACAACATTTTTGCTAATATATGCCAACTCTTATTTATAATTGTGTTTAATAGAAGTATCTTTGTAGATGTGTCTAATAAAAATATCTTTTTATGGCTGTGTTTAATAGAAGTGTCTTTATAGATATATTTTTTGGATGTGTCTCTTTATATATGTGTTTAAAATATAATAATTAATCATTGTTGGCAATAAATTGGCAGATAATATGTTGGTACCTTATACTTTTCCATCAATTAAAAGGTGAAAAGGAAACTCGTGATGCCAAATTGATATCATATCATACTTATATTCAAGAATTTATTGAGGATTTTGATGAGGTTGTGTTTTGCCATGTATCACACGAAGACAATTATTTGGCTGATGCTTTGGCCGCATTATTCTCAATGTTCAAAATAAGTGATGATAGGAATGTTCCACTCATAAAAGTGAGAGTTCGTAATCAATCTACACATAGCCACACAGTGGAATCAAAGCCAGATGGTAAGCCTTGGTATTAGGACATCAAATGTTACCTTCAAGAACAAAAATACCCTCCAGGTGCATCTGAAAATGACAAAAGAACCTTAAGGAGATTAGCCATGGGCTTATTTCTGAATGGAAATGTTCTTTACAAGAGAAATTATGATATAGTTCTACTCAGATGTGTAGACGCCGAAGAGGCCGAAAAAATCATTAAAGAAGGGCATGAAGGTACTTTTGGAACTCATGCAAATGGACATGCCATGGCAAGACAAATAATCAGGGCCAGATACTATTGGATGACTATGGAAGCGCATTGCTTCAACCATGTGAAGCAGTGTCACAAATGTCAAATTTATGGTGATAAGATTTATGTATCACCTAGACTTCTAAAATTTTGACTGCGCCATGACCATTTTCTATGTGGGGGCATGGATGTCATTGGTCCTATTGAACCAAAGGCTTCAAATGGGCATCAATTCATCTTAGTGGCAATTGATTTCTTCACAAAATGGGTAGAAGCTGCTTCTTATGCTAACATTATGCAAAGTGTGGTGACCAAGTTCATGATAAGGGAGTTGATTTTTCATTACGGTATACCAAACAAGATCATTACAGATAATGCTACCAACCTCAACAATAAGTCGGTGAAAGAGGTGTGTGAAAAAGTTAAAATTTAGCATCATAATCCATCACTGTATCATTCAAAAATGAACAGGACAATTGAAGTAACTAATAAAAACATCAAAAAGATCATTCAAAAAATGGTTCCATTTGCCCTGCATGGATATCGTACTTCTGTTCCTACGTCAACAGGGGCAACATCATTCTCTTTGGTCTATGCAATGGAGGCAGTACTTCCTATTGAAGTCAAAATACCTTCCTTGAGAGTCTTAAGGGAAGAAAAATTGGAAGAATCAGAGTGGATCCAAAATCTATCGATCAATTGAATCTCATTGATGGAAAACAATTGGCTACATTATGTCACGGCCAACTTTATCAGAAAATAATGATAAAATCCCATGAAAAGAAAATCTATCCTCGGCAATTCCTGGAAGGCGGTCTAGTCCTCAAGAAGATCCTGCCCATTCAAATGGATCAACGTGGGAAGTAGACACCAAACTATGAAGGCCCTTACATTGTAAAGCATTTTCTAGATGGGCTCTAATCCTTACTACGATGGATGGTGAAGAGTTTTCATTGTCAGTCAACTTAGATGTTGTAAAGAGATATTATGCATAAAAAAGACGAAAGTATAAAATAAAATAATATAAAATATAAAATATAAAAAAGAAAAAAGGTGTTTGCCGATGTAGAAAACCGAAAGGCTGCAAAGGCAAAAAGCAAAAAAAAACCCAAAAGAAAAACAAAAAAATGAGGTTGCTAATATCTCAAAGAATATGACATTCTAAAAGATGGTCTAGATCAACATATTCATCAATGTCTTTAAAAGCTGGTTACAAATGATTCGAAATAGAAACGGTTTACTAGTGTTGTCATTCTAAAAGAGAGCATTCGATAAATTAATTGTATTCTCTTCTATTTTTGGTTTGTGATTCTTTGTATCAATCATCTCATCAACACCACACCCGCTTGCGTTGATGAACATCTTTATTGAATTATTTGTTTTTTTTTTTTTTTGTCTTAGATTTTATGATCCTTTTGTCAATTATCTCATTAGTACTACCTTTGCTTGTTTTCAATGTGCATTGTTATTTTGATACTGGAATGCAAAATATCTGCTAATTTTATAAATAGATGAACACCAACAGTCACAAATGATTATGGGCTCTTTAAAAAAAAGAAAAAAGAAAAAAGAGAATAGAGATTACATGCTCCTTTTCAAAACCAAATGCGAGAGAAAGAGAATAAGAATGTTCTAAGTTCATTTTTCTTTGAATGCCATCGATGACAATAAAGATATGTAGAAAATAGGAAACAACAATTACACAACAATCATGCATCATATCTTTAAACAAAAAAAAAATATTTAATTTCTATTTTGAATTATGCTTTCAAAAAAATTCATCACCATTATCACATTTTTATTTCAGACAACTCAATCATCAGATTTTTATTGTGTGGGATAATCATATTCAACTGGTACCTATAAGTAATCTTTTTTTTTTAATTAGGAATATTTTTTTTTATCTAGTATCTATTGTGTTGAAACTAACTCGCTAGTCATCGAATCTTTCCTCGAGGGGCAACCATACCCAACTAGCACCCATTTTGCTTTTCAATTTCTCATAGGACAACCATACCCAATTGGTACCTATCTTGATTTTCAATTCATCATAGGGCAACTATATCCAACTGGTGCCTATCTTATTTCTCAATTCCTTAGGGGGCGACCATATCCGTCTGGTACCCATTTTGTTTTTTCTTTCTTTATTATAGGGCAACTATACCCGACTGATAGCTATATTTCTTTTCAATTCCTTTTGGAAAAACCATATCCAATTGGTATTCATATTGTTTTCTTGTATGGGACAATCCTGCGCAACCGATTCCCATCGCATAATTTTAATGAAGTAGCATGCTTGACTTCTATTTGATAGGTAAAAACTCAATACATTTTTATGGACAAATTTAGATAAACACCTTTGTCCTTTTATTGTTTAATCATACTCTATATCTTTATTTCTATTTTTGTTTTCAATACACAAAAAAATATAATTACAATTTTTTTGAATAAGTTTTAATATAATAAAAATAAAAAACAAGACAACAACACCAGTAATTCATCACAAGCAATTGATATAAAATAATTAGAATATCCTTATAACCGCTATATTATTGTTTAGTTTGATTGAATAAATAATAAACTCTCATCATATTCAGTTTGATTGAAAAAAATATATATAAAATAAAAAAGAAGAAGAATTCAGTAAATCAAAAGTTGATGATGATGAGGAATGGAACAGCAATGGTGGCATGAGACATGTTCTAGTAGTCGGCAAAAAAAATTCAGAATAATTTATCAAATATCACTCTTGGAGACATGGGCGAAAAAATAATTTCAATAATATCGATCGTCTCGTACTCTATAAACTTGAAGAGAGCAACGAGGGAAAACAAGGACAAAACAAGAAAACAGGAGGAGCTAAAACAGAAAAAAGAAAAAAATAGAAAAAAAAAAGAGAATTCATACAAATATTTTTTTCTGAAAAAAAGATCACAGTTAGCAGTTAAGGCAGAATAAAGGAATAGAATCATCAGGTTAATAATGTTAACTCATATTACTTCGTACTTGTATTCATATTGTCAAGTATATTTCTTTAGACGTAAAAATACTATTGTCAACCTAGTTCTTATTGTAAAATGTAGAACATAATAATAAATACAAAAAATTTTATAATTGCTATTTTTTACTTTATCAAACAAAACAAAACAAAACAAAAATAAGAGAAAATATTTACTTATTTTTAATATGCAGAAGAATAGGTTTTGTTTTAAAAAATATGAAATAAAATCACAAAAAAAAGGAATTAACAAAAAGAAACTCACATGATCTTTTTAATCTTTGTCAAAGAATAAGATAAAATAAAATAGCATTAATTAATGTAATATATGGTCAAAGAGTGTTGGTGTTTATGAAAATTGCAAAAAAAATGAAAATATATTTCAATTTGGAACTAAACAAAATCTGGAGTTAGACTTATTAACATGGAAGAGATGCAGTAAAATAAAAGATCTAATATTAAATAGAATTCTTGTAGGTGTGTGCATTTGCCATGTTTAGATGCAACTGCAAGTCGCTGAATTGTTCCAATTTTCAAGAGATGATTATTTACTATTTTAACTTTTGTTTCATTTGTTTTTTTTTTTTTTAACATATATTGATTAAGTTTTGTTTATTTTGTATAGAATTTGTGTATTTCAAATTACATTTATTCCCTCTCTTACTTTTTTTTCTTTTTTATTTTATTTGATCGTCAACTATTATTGATATTATCATATTTTTTAAGGAAAAAAGATTCATCCTGTTTGCAAATTCACATTTGTATTATTAGTTTTTTTTATGAGTCATTATTTTTTTTATTTGGAATTGTATATTTAATTTCTCTTTTCTTCATATTATTTATTTACTTTTTTAAAAGATAAAATATAAATATATACACTACAAAAAAATTCCTCATTCAACTATTCTTAAAAAGTATAATTAAAAAAAAAATGATACCTTTAACAAACACTATGTTTTTTTTTTGCTTTAGAAACACTTTAAGAGGAGATGTATATTCGACCATTATCTATTTATTTTTATGCTATAATCAAAAGTTAGCCAACATATATATTTAAGAATAAGGTGACTAAAATTAACTTTTTATTTTAAGTTTAATCATGAGCACTGATTAAACTTGATGTTCATAACCATATGATGATAATATAAAGTAAATACCATCTTTTATGAAATTGTCAAAATATAATAAATTAGATCTCGCCAATTACATTGACGAGAATTAATATTAAAGATAAATAAATTATTTTTCAAAAAAAAATCTACGATTCTTAGGATTTTATTTTGAATTCAATCATTAGCAGCGCTGATTAAATTTGATTTGCATAACAAAAATAATAATGACATACAATAAATATTTTTCTTATAAAATAAACTAATATATTGATTCTTGCTAATTATATTGACAAGATTTGATTATCAAAATATTAAATATATAAAACCTATTAAATTTGATTTTTATGGCAAAATAATAATAATCATATAAAATAAATACCCTTTTTCTATGAAATAATAAAAATATAATATATTAGTTCTTGCCAATTGTGTTGATGAGATTTAGTTATCAAAATAATAAGATAAATAAATAATATATGTTCTACAGAAGATCAATAAAAATTAAATCTACAAATAAAAAAGTAGAAAGTAACCGTTTATAAACGAACAATATAAGGCGGTGCTAATATCTTATTCGTAATTGATTCCCGAACCTAAATTCTGGTATCCTAGACTTTTTCTTCTTTTGGCATTCAATCAGCTATTTTATTTTTTATAAAAAAATTATTTGATGACAACTCTAAATCTCATGATACAAATTTTCTAAAAAATAATAAATAAACATCTATTCATCATCATCCCGGATTACGCCGTCCCGCACGAAGATGTTGCGACAGATTTATTATGATATTTTAATTATGGTAAATTTTTTAGTAGTCTATAAATTTAGTGTCGAACTTATTTTTTATAATGAAATTTAAATTTAAAAATTATTTATTTTTATATTTTTAAACTAAATATTAATTTTTATTTTCTTTTAATAAATTAAATAAATATATATATAGGCACCATGTATTTAACTAAATTCTCCAATGAAAAAACATTTAAACATTATGATCGGATTGAAAAGTAATTTGCGTGGCAAATTTTGGTTGTTTCTTATGTTTCAAATTATTCTCTGCTTTCTTGTTTTGTACCTCAGTCATTTTTAAAATTTCAACTCTTTAATTGTATTTTTCTTTTAATTTTCATATGCTAATAATAGTTACTGATGAGTTTGGAAAACTCTAAGTTAATATTAGTGATAACTAAACATTATTAATATAATTATTTATAAAATTATTAATTTGATCTTAATTCATACTTGTTTAATTAATAATTTTGTTGGTGCAGATTTTGCTATTGGGCCGGAAAAAAATAGCACGCCCAAGATGTTGAAAGTGAATCAGCCTTGATTTCAAAAATTGTTATGTGCTGTGGCTGAAGCAATTTTTTATTATTGGGTCAGATTGATTTAAGCAAGCCCAAATTAAAATTAATATTCAGCATTGATACAAAATTCCTTTGATCCTTATGGCTGAATTGATTATGTTATTTAGGTCAGAATTCAATCATTACTATGAGCCCAAATTATTTTGTTTGTTTGGTCCGAAACCAATTGAGAGAGAAAGCAAATGTTTTTGCTTCATGCTTCCAACGGATTCTATTTTCATCATGTGGTGGATTTCAAAATTTTTTTTGCTTGAGTTAATTACCTTGGAAACATGAAAGAGAAAATGTCAAAGTGATTTGATGGCAATTAAGTGTAACTTACACTTACTACCCAAAGCATGGAGAGTTGCACCTAATTAATTTATTTGTGATAACACTCATAGCTTTGCTTTTTTTCACTTTTTTCTCTCTCTACTCTCTCTTCTTCTCCTTCGGTCATTTCAACAGAGAATGCATGGAAGCTAAAGTTAGCTGCCGAAAGGAAGAAGAAACAAGCAACAAGACCATTGTAATGACGGCAAGAAAAAGAAAACAAAAAGTATGTTGTGACTAAGATCTTCAACCAAGAAAGGTAAGATTTGGTGAAGAGATCTCAGCCTCTCCATACCAAAAATGGAAGAGAAGATCTCGGTTAGAGGAAGAAGATCCTTGGAGGGATGACTTGACTCTGATTCTGCTCAATCACCACAGGAGGTAGCTACAGTGGCTACGTGATGGAAGAAGCAGAGGATGGAGCAGATGAAGCTGTCATCATTATAAAGCATCAAGGGCTAGGAGTCCATCTTGGAGTGCAAGGCAAGATGGAAGGCTCAGATTGATGATTATTGGTGACCAAGAAAGAACCAAAGGTAATTGCATGTTGGTTATTGCATTTGGTTACTTCTCCTCGCTCTCTGGCCGAACCGGTTTGCATGAAGAAGAAGAAGATTAGCTTGGTTATTTTGGTTTCAACCGTGGAGGCTTTCCCCTCTATAAATAAGGGAGAACAGTCAGGGCTTAAAGCAAGGAGTGAGAGTGCAAGGCACAGAGTTCTCAGAGCTACCTAAGCTAACATATGTTCTTCTCCTTCAATGTATTCTGTTTTGTATTTTTCTGTTTAATTTTGTCTGTCTTGAGTCTCTAGGAAGGATAGTTCCTAGGGAGAATTGGTATTTGTAATCAAAGATGATTATAGTGAAATTCTATCATTATTGTGATGGAGATTGGATATAGGCTGCACTGCATTTAGCAGCTGAACCAGGATATATCTGGGTGTAATTTTCTCTCTCTTCTACTCCATTTCTGTTTTTGCTGCACAGGAGATAAAACTGAAAAATATCTCGTGCCGGGTCATGAGATAAAAAGAAAAAGTTTCCAGAAGTTGTGTCAAAGACCAGCAAGTGTTATTAAGTAAAAAAGTGGCTAAGATTCAACTCCCCTTCTCTTTGCCACTGAAACCATCAATTGGTATCAAAGCTTGGTCTCAAAGAGATCAAGCTTTGCAGCTTGGAAAAAAGATCTAGATGGCAGAAAACAGTGGCTCAAATCTGGTTTCCTACAACCTGACAAAGGGACAGTCAAGCAACAGACCTCCTCTTTTCAATGGGAAAAATTACACCTATTAGAAGGAGAGAATGAAGATTTTTGTGCAAGCAGTAGACTACAGACTTTGGAAGATTATCCTGGAGGGTCCCCAATTCCCAACCACCACAAGTGCTAAAGGAGTAGTCTCTCTTAAACCCGAAGCAAGCTGGACCGAGGAAGACAGAAAGAAGGTGGAGCTCAATGTCAAGGCTATCAATCTGCTCAACTGTGCTATCAGCTTCGAGGAATACCGACCGGTATCATGATGCACAACAGCAAAGAAAATCTGGGACAAACTTCAAATCACCCATGAAGGAACCACCATAGTGAAGAAAACCCGGATAGATATGTTGAACAGAGAGTATGAAATGTTTGCAATGAAGGAAGGAGAATCTATTGATGAGTTGTTCGAAAGATTCAACATCATCATTGTTGGCTTGGATGCTATGGGAATTACGTATCCTGATTCTGTGCTTGTGAGAAGAGTTTTGAGATGTCTCACTAAAGAGTGGAAAACTAAAGCATTAATCATTTCTGAGAGCAGTAGTTTAGATTCCATGACATATGATGACTTGAGAGGAAACCTACTTGCTTTTGAAAACACATATTTGAAAAAAGATTCAAAAAAGAAAGGAATTGCTTTTACATCTGTTATTAACCCCCTGGATGATGAATCCAGTGATAATTCCTCTGAAAATGAATTTGTGTTGTTTGCCAAAAAATTCAGGAAAATGGTGAAGGTAAAGGAAAGAGGCAAGGGAAGCAGCTCAAGAAAACAAAAGAAAGATTTCAGCAAGGTGACATGCTACAACTGCAAAGAGACTGAGCATTTTAAATCTGATTGCCCTAAATTGAAGAAGGAGGAGAAGCCAAAAAGAGGAAAGAAAAAGGGACTGATGGCTTCATGGGAGGACTTGGAAAATGACTCAGAGGATGATGAAGAATCCGAGACCAAGTCACAACCATGTCTCATGGCAGATCATATTGATCAGGTAATCTTTCACAACCCTGACACTGAAGATCTCCATCTTATGATAGACCACCTTTCTAAAAAAATTAGATGTTTCCTACTTGATAACCAAGATCTTGAAACAAATCACCATTCTTAAGGCAGAAAATGGTTTTCTCAAAGATAAGCTAAGGGAGGTCGAAACTACTTGTGATCTTGTTGAAGAAAATAAGCAGTTAAAAGCACAACTTAGAATCTGTGAAAGTGACCATTCTATTGTTGCATATGTAAACTGCTTTAAAGAAAATGAAGAGTTGCTAAAAAAGATTAAAAATCTTGAAAATGACTTAGCCAAGTTTACTCAAAGTTCTGAAATTTTAAATCAAATCTTGGCTAGTCAAAAACTATTGTATGATAAAGCTGGCTTGGGGTTTCACAAGAATTTTAAATCTGTTGAAAAACCTTATTTTGAAAACATAGCATCATCTTCAAATGATACAAGGTTTCAAAACCCAACAAGTTTTAACAAAGCAGCAACTCCAAGGTTTTGTAGACTATGCAACCGAAATGGCCACTTTTCCATTCAATGTTTTTTTGGTGAAAGAATGATTGGTGATAAAATTTACAAAGTTATTTTTTACTACAATGGCTTGGGACATAGGAGATGGTTTAACGTGAAAGGATCTAAGAAGATTTGGATACCTAAGGTCACTTGAGTTCATTTTGTAGGTTTGCCTAGCATCCAAGCGGAAAGACAATATGTGGTATATGGACAGCAGATGTTCTAGGCATATGACCGGAAAGGCGACCTTCTTCATAAAGCTTGATGAATATGATGGAGGGTTTGTCACTTTTGGTGATGATGGTAAAGGAAAAATAGCGGTCATTGGAAAAGTTGTAAAAGTTTTTCTTCTTGTATAAATGATGTTCTTCTTGTTGATGGTTTGAAACATAATTTACTTAGTGTTAGCCAATTATGTGATCTTGGCTTTGAAGTTGTTTTTAGAAAGTTTGTGTGTTTGGTTGTATATGAAAAATCTGGGGATATTTTGTTTAAGGCAAAAAGGTGCAATAATGTGTATGGATTAACTCTTAAGGACTTGAAGGATCAAACAGTAACTTGTTTTACCTCTCTTGAATCAGAAAAATGGCTATGGCATAAGAAATCGGGACATGCTAGCATGTACCAAATTTCTAAGTTAGTTAAGAAAAACTTGGTAAGAGGAATTCCAAATATTAAATTTGGTAAGGATCTTACTTGTGATGCTTGTCAATTAGGCAAACAAGTAAAATCCTCTTTTAAAGCAAAAGATGGAATTTCAACCAAAAGGCCATTAGAGATGTTACACATTGATCTCTTTGGACCAATAAGAACTCAAAGTTTAGGAGGAAAATACTATGGCTTAGTAGTGGTGGATGATTACTCTAGATTTGGTTGGGTACTTTTTCTTGCTCATAAAAATGATGCTTTTCATGCCTTTTCAACCCTTTGCAAAAGAATTCAAAATGAAAAAGATTTAAAAGTTGCCCATTTGAGAAGTGATCACGGAAAGGAATTTGAAAACCAAGACTTTGAAAAATTCTGTGATGATTTTGGAATTGCTCATAATTTTTCATGCCCTAGGACACCTCAACAAAATGGGGTTGTTGAAAGAAGGAATAGAAGCCTTCAAGAGATGACTAGGGCTATGTTGTGTGAAAATAAGGTTCCAAAATTTCTATGGGCTGAAACTGTAAATACAGCTTGTTATATTTTGAATAGGACCATCATTAGAAAAGGGTTGAAGAAAACTCCTTATGAGTTATGGAAAGGAACCCCTCCTAATCTTAAGTATTTTCATGTTTTTGGATGCAAATATTTTGTACTTAACAACAAAGAAAATCTTGGTAAATTTGATCCAAAATCTTATGAGGGAATGTTCGTTGGATACTCCACCACTAGCAAAGCTTATAGAATTTACCTCAAAGAGCATAGAACCATAGAGGAATCCATACATGTATCATTTTGTTATTCTAATTCAATTCCCAATGCTGTGATAGATAATGATTCAGATTATGAAGATGTTGTCAATAAAGAAACCAATGAAAAAAATTCTAAGTCTGTTCAAAATGAAGAATCTGTCCGTCCAGTTTTGTCTCGTCAGAATGGAGGAAACATTTCCATTTTGTCTCCTGAGCCAGCAAGAGAATCTGGAACAGAGCAACCCACAGAAGCTCATCAAAGCTCAACACCACTCCGAAAGCCAAGAGAATGGAAGTCCATGAGGGGTTATCCTCATGACTTTATCATTGGTGATCCCTCTCAAGGTGTAACAACAAGATCCTCAACAAAAAGGCAATCCAAACCTAGCAATTTTGCCCTCTTGTCACAAATGGAGTCCAACAATTTAAAACAAGCTCTTGAAGATCCATCATGGGTCAAAGCCATGCAAGAAGAGTTTGCTTAATTTGACAAGAATGAGGTTTGGACACTAGTACCTCATCCGGATGGTAAGAAGGTAATGGGTACTAAGTGGGTTTTCAAAAATAAATTAGGTGAGGATGGAAAAGTTGTTCATAACAAGGCTAGATTAGTGGCCCAAGGTTACGATCAAGAAGAAGGTATAGATTTTGATGAGTCTTTTGCTCCGGTAGCTAGAATGGAAGCAATTAGGTTGCTTCTTGCCTATGCTGCCCATAAGGGTTTTAAAATATTTCAAATGGATGTCAAATGTGCTTTCCTTAATGACTTTATTGATAGAGAAGTGTTTGTGGCACAACCCCCCGGTTTTGAAGATAAAGAATTTTCAAACCATGTTTTCAAACTTTCTAAGGCTTTTTATGGCCTTAGACAAGCTCCAAGAGCTTGGTATGAAAGGCTTAGTGCCTTCTTGTTGGAAAATCAATTTCAAAGGGGTACCACGGATACTACTTTATTTATTAAAACATCTAATGATGATATTCTCTTAGTTCAAATTTATGTGGATGACATTGTGTTTGGATCGGCCAATGAGTCCTTGTGTGAAGAGTTTGGAAAACTCATGACTAGTGAGTTTGAAATAAGTTTAATGGAAGAGCCAACTTTTTTCTTGGTCTCCAAATTAAACAAACTCCTAGTGGTACCCTTATTCACCAAGAAAAGTATGCAGTAGAACTAATCAAGAAATTTGGCCTAGAAAATTCTAAACCAATGGGAACACCAATGCATCCTAACACTACACTTGAAAAGGATGATAATGGGAAAGATGTGGATGAAACAAGGTATATAGGAATGATAGGTTCACTCATATACCTTACCTCCTCTAGATCGGATATTGTTCAAAGTGTGGGTGTATGTTCAAGATTTCAATCTCACCCAAAAGAATCCCATCTTTCAGCTGTTAAGCGCATCATTAGATACATTAAGGGAACCAGTGATTATGGCTTATGGTATCCAAAATCTGATGATTTTTGTGCAGTAGGGTTTTGTGATGCAGATTATACGGGAGATAGGGTGGATAGAAGGAGCACATCCGACATGTGTTGCTTCCTTGGAAGCTCACTCAATATGTGGTCAAGCAAAAAGCAACCCACAGTGGCTCTATCCACAGCTGAAGCTGAATATATTTCTGCATCTGCATGTTGTTCATAACTAATTTGGTTAAAAACGCAGTTGGAAGATTACAAATTAAAGATAAATAGTATACCCTTATTTTGTGATAATATGAGTGCCATAAACATCTCTAAAAATCCTGTTCTGCACTCAAGAACCAAGCACATAGAAATTAAATATCATTTTATTAGAGAACATGTACAAAAGGGTACTATTGATATTCAATTTGTAAAATCTGAAGACCAACTTGCTGACATTTTTATAGAACCTCTATGTGAAGACAGATTCTGCACTTTGAGAAAAAGTTTGGGAATGATAGATCTAAGCTCTATTGATAACTTGTGAAAATTTTTATTCTGTTTAATTTTGTCTCGTAGGAAAGCAGGAGATAAAATTCAGGATGTGTTGAAAGGGCCATGATACAGGGGGAGACTGCGCAGGCATCAATTATTTTGGGCCCCACCAAATTTCTTTGACCCCACTTTGACTAGTTTTAAGTTTCTCTTTGTGTTAATCACAATTCCTTTTTGTTGTCTTATCAAATCCTGTTGGAAGAAGTTATTGTCAAATAAAATATTTCCACTCTTCTCATCCCTTGATTTTAAGAACCAACCCTTCAGTTTTGATTTCAAATAAAAGAAAACTTCTCTTAGTTAATAACCGCTCATTAATGGTCAGTAACTCCCTCCAATTCTTTCACCACTCAACATTTAATGCACCCCTAACCTCCCACATCTCTCCACTCAATTCGATTCTCTCTTCATCTTCCCCCTTCCACTTCTCCATTTTCATTATCATGAAAAAAAAAACTGCTCCAAGGAAAAGTGAATAAATCCTCCTCTCCCAAAAACCTTCCACTCCTCAAACCCACACTCATATACACATTCATTTTACTTCTTCATCTTCTCTCTCACCACCATCGAAGCACACAGACACCATGAGAAGAAAAGTAATAGCAACGAAGACTTCTTCAAGGAAAAAGAAGGAGAAGGAGCCCGTGGCTGAAGAGGAAGAAGAATCCCACACCTCACCTCTTCCATCACCGCCGCCATCACCATCGAAGAAGACAATCCCTGGACACAGTTCACAAAAGACCAAGAGCTTTGTGTTACACAACATGAGGGAGCCAGCAAACTTGGAATCATTGAAATTCAAGACTAAGTTCAACAAACCTCACTCACACTATGACCCAGCCAGATTCAATTCATGTGCCTCCTATGAATTCCACAAGGAAGTGTTGTAGAAACGCCACCTCTGTCCCACCTATCTAGTGAATCTGGACTCACTTATGGCAAAAAGAATCAACGTCTCTCCTCTGTTTGAACTTCTGCAATGGACTCCTCTGCTCCATATTCAGAAACATGTTTACCCTGGATTGGTACGACAATTCTATGCTAATATGAGACTGATTGATGGTACCATTCACTCTTATGTGAAGCGGGTATACATGACTCTGAATTCGGAGACCATCAGCGCTGTCCTAGGCTATACAGATAAGGGACCAAGAGCGTACATGACTGAGAAATGGGACTCCCAGGTTGGAGTCACACACAAGATTGCCCTGCAACATATTTGTGCTAACTTATCTGGCTTGGATGGCTCTATTCCCACTCACAAGGCACTCGGTCCTACAAACTTATTACTACATAGGATCATCACTCATATTCTAACTCCTCAAAGTGGTTCACATAACAGAGTAACTGTTTTTGACTCTCTTGTACTTTTTGCTCTTGTTACTTCTACTCCTATTTCATTTGGATACCTTATGATAAGGTACATGTGAGAATCTGTCAAAAGTACTAAAAAGACAAATTTATCTTATGGCAGGTTTCTCACCAGTACTTTTGAATATTTTAAGTTGATTTAACAAATAAAGCTATAGAGAATAAGGTCTCAATGATTAAAGGAGGAGGAGCTGAGAAGGGTACCAAAGGGAAGAAATCTGTACCCTCGGACAGTGAGTTTGAGAGTCGGCCACCTAAGTCCTCTAAGACAGCGGAATCGATCAAGAAAATTCATACTGAATTCTCCAACTTGTCCAAGCTCATGGTGCAATCATACAAGGAAGCCCGCAAGCTAGCCTATGAAAACGAAAGGGCTTAGGTAAAGTGCAAAGACAGGGTGGGTCTAATGCTACAGAGTTTTGAGGAGGAGATGGGTGCTGCCAGTGATGATGAGGCAGATGGCTCTAACTACATTTTATCTGATGATTGATCACTATTTTTTTCTCTTATATTGATATTGGCTTGTTATGGCTCAATTTGATACTATAGTAGTCTGCTTGGATACTTTAGACCTATGACACTGTGATAAACTCTTGATATTTTGGTTATATTTTGGATATTTTACTTCCAATGTCATTTTTTTGCAGGTGTCTTTTTTATGACAAAAGGAGGAGAAATGGCTGAAAAATTGAAATTAAGAAAACAGGGGATG
The DNA here is from genome assembly GCF_003086295.3 of Arachis hypogaea. Lineage (NCBI taxonomy): Eukaryota > Viridiplantae > Streptophyta > Magnoliopsida > Fabales > Fabaceae > Arachis > Arachis hypogaea. Next base: position 18,845,664 of record NC_092037.1, on the reverse strand, counting down.
AAATTCTTTGTGGATTTATGATCACCCTTGTTTCAATTACTTGTTGTGGTGATCTGTTTGATGCTTGTGATGTATTTGTTTTATCTTTATAAATATGTGTGCTATGTTTTGTATTAGGAATATACATTTGATTTACCTTGGTGAATATGTTTGCTATGTTTTGGATTAAGAATATTTTATTTTTGGCAGTTTTTTTAAGCTGTGATATGAAAATAAATTCTGATAGTTGTCATGTTTTGAGATGATCATGCTTGATTAAAAATATTTTCCATGCTCTGATTATTTTGCTCTGATATGTTGATTGGAAAATATTTTCGAATAGATTGAACAACAACTTCTTGAAGCATCAAAAATATTTTTGGTTGATATGTACTGAATTGCTTTGTATGACTGAAGCAGAAAATCAATTTATGATAACAAATGAGTTTTGTTTATCACTACAAATCTGCTCATAACTTATGCCATTCAACATCCTACATATAATATGTTGAATAACATTGTTGCTTTACGCTTGTAAAAAATGTTACAGGTATAAAGCTTCCCTTGGTAAAATAACAAATATTAAGGGGGAGCCATGTAACAATTGGAAAGGAAGGAATCCAAGTATTCAAAAGGGAGTACTCTAAATTTTGAATCTCTTTCCATTTCAATTTTTATTAATGTTTGTCATCAAGGGGGAGATTGATGAGTTTGGAAAACTCTAAGTTAATATTAGTGATGACTAAACATTATTAATATATTTATTTACAAAATTATTAATTTGATCTTAATTCATACTTGTTTAATTAAGAATTTTGTTGGTGCAGATTTTGCTATTGGGCTGAAAAAAATAGCAAGCCCAAGATGTTGGAAGTGAATCAGCCTTGATTTCAAAAATTGTTAAGTGTTGTGGCTGAAGCAATTTTTTATTATTGGGTCAGATTGATTTAAGCAAGCCCAAATTAAAATTAATATTCAGCATTGATACAAAATTCTTTTGATCCTTATGGCTAAATTGATTATGTTATTTGGGCTAGAATTCAATCATTACTATGAGCCCAAATTATTTTGTTTGCTTGGTCCGAAACCAATTGAGAGAGAAAGCAAATGTTTTTGCTTCATGCTTCCAACGGATTCCATTTCCATCATGTGGTGGATTTCAAAATTTTCTTTGCTTGAGTTAATTACCTTGGAAACATGAAAGAGAAAATGTCAAAGTGATTTGATGGCAATTAAGTGTAGCTTACACGCTACTACCCAAAGCATGGAGAGTTGCACCTAATTAATTTATTTGTGATAACACTTATAGCTTTGCTTTTTTTTTTCACTTTCTTCTCTCTCTACTCTCTCTTCTTCTCCTTCAGTCATTTCAAGAGAAGGCATGGAAGCTAAAGCTAGCTGCCGAAAGGAAGAAGAAACAAGCAACAAGACCATTGTAATGATGACAAGAAAAAGAAAACAAAAAGTATATTGTGGCTAAGATCTTCAACCAAGAAAGGTAAGATTTGGTGAAGAGATCTCAGCCTCTCCATACCAAAAATAGAAGAGAAGATCTCGGTCAGAGGAAGAAGATCCTTGGAGGGATGGCTTGTCTCTGATTCTACTCAACCACCACAGGAGGTAGCTACAGTGGCTACGTGATGGAAGAATCAGAGGATGGAGCAGATGAAGCTGTCATCATTATGAAGCATCAAGGGCTAGGAGTCCATCTTGGAGTGCAAGGCAAGATGAAAGGCTCGAATTGATGATTATTGGTGACCAAGGAAGAATCAGAGGTAATTGCATGTTAGTTATTGCATTTGGTTACTTCTCCTCTCTCTCTAGCCGAACCGGTTTGCATGAAGAAGAAGATTAGCTTGGTTATTTTGGTTTCAACCGTGGAGGCTTCTCTCTCTATAAATAAGGGAGAACAGTCAGGACTTGAGGCAAGGAGTGAGAGTGCATGGCACAGAGTTCTCAAAGCTACCTAAGCTAACATATGTTCTTCTCCTTCAATGTATTCTGTTTTGTATTTTTCTGTTTAATTTTGTCTGTCTTTAGTCTCATGGAAAAAGACAAACAGTGAGGTTTGTAAGAAAAAGTCATAGAGCGGAAAAAGACAAAGAGTGCAAAATTAAAAGAAAAAGCCATAGATGTCCTTAGAGGTCTTTTGTACATCTGTGTTGTGTTTCATGATTCTGTGGGAATTTCCTTGTAAGTTGGGTTAGGACTTTACAGTTGAAAGCCTGGCAGTGACCAAGTCAAGTTCAGGATTGGATTTAGATTCTGGACTTGTCCCAGATAGGAAGGGTAGTTCCTAGGGAGAATTGGTGTTTGTAATCAAAGATGATTATAGTGAAATTCCATCATTGTTGTGATGGAGACTGGATGTAGGCTGCACTGCACTTAGCAGCTGAACCAGGATATATCTAGGTGTAATTTTCTCTCTCTTCTACTCCATTTCTGTTTCTGCTGCACAGGAGATAAAACTGAAAAATATCTCGTGCCGAGTCACGAGATAAAAAGAAAAAGTCTCGTGACTAAGTACGAAACAAAAAATCAAAAGGTTTTTAAAAATTGTGTCAAAGGCCATCAAGTATTAAGTAAAAAAGTGACTAAGATTCAACCCATCTTTTCTTAACCACTGAAACCATCAGTTACCTAGGCTATAATCAAATGTAATAAAATATTACGAAATTAAATATTTATCCCACCTGTTTATTATTCATGTTTAGAAAAATGACTGTTATTTTCTTTTTATTTTTATTATAAAACCCCCATTTATTATTTTTGTTGGAAAGACGAATCTCCGTAGAAATTCATTTTATAATCAAATGTAAACCGTTTTTTTAAATATCTTTACAACAAATTTTATAACAAATACATTTTCGCATTTTATCTATCTGATTATGGGTAGATGTTCTACCTAAAAATGGTGTAATGTGGTGATTTAAGTAGACACGGCATCTCCTAATATTAATTATTATTATTATTATTATTATTATTATTATTATTATTATTATTATTATTATTATTATTATTATTATTATTATTATTATTATAAGCAAATTTTATTTTTTTTAATAATAATGTTATGCTTCTCACCGTTTTTCTTTGTGGTAGTCACCTTCCTTTTATCTCTACAAACCCGATTGGTGCTCTGATCTGTTGTATCTACACCACTCACTGAAGAATTATGTTTCACTCCTCCATAGATCTATGAATCTTTATTTTTTTTGTTTCTGTTTTACTTTCTTTCTTTTTTTTTAAACAAAAAAATTCTAGCTGTTGTTTGCCTTGTTTACAGTGATTGTTGATATTTGCTGAACGTGGATGATGATCAATTGGTAATACTGGTAGAACATAAAGATAAACATGAGTTTTTTATTTGAAAAATTTAGATTTTTATATAAATATTAATAACTTATGTCAGCTGATTTCTTTTATATGGAAATTATTGTTGTATTATTCTTAGTCATGGAGGAGTGGTATATTTTAATTTAGTATGAAAATAGTCGTAAATCAGAGAGTTTAATTTGTTCATTTAAAAATTAAAAAAATTAAAATTCACAAATCGAAAGATATGTTTTTTAAAGTTTACAAATCGAAAGGTAGGTTTTATGTTTAAAAAATTTAAAAACTTAAAATTTACAAAGTGGAGGATAAGTTTTGTGATTTAAAAATTTTAAAAAATAAAAAATTTACAAATCAAAAGGTAGGTTTTGCATTTTAAAGATTTTAAAAAATTAAAATTTATAAATTGGACTCTCTGGTTTGTGAATCTTCATATGAAAAAAAGAACGCACAAATATCACACATTATTAAAAAATACTACTATAAATTTAATATCAAAATTAAAAATCTCAACTTATATCTACATCTTTAATATCTATAATTTTATATTTATGTCATAATTAAATAAAAGTAAAAACTTAATTCAATCCTTATCAATTTACAAAAAGAAAAAATGAAATTTCTAACGGAAAACAATACGGTCCATGACATTATTATTTTGGATAAATATAAACTCTCCATTTAAAAGTTCATTAAATATTAATAAAAATTAATTTTATGACGATTTTATTTATAATCCGTAGAGATTTTAATTTTTTAAAAAAATTTATGTAGTAAAAAAAATCAATTAAAATTATTATTATACTATATTTTTTTTTTCATTCTCATCATTATAATTTTTATATTTATTATTTTTATTGTATCACCATATCTTATTATTATTATTATTATTATCTCTGTTAACACAACTAACATCATCTTAGTTTTTTTTATCCTATTTAAAGATTTTCAAGTGAGTTGAGAAGGGAGAATTAATTCAAAAAATTATTTTTACGCATGAATAAACAAATTATGCAAAATTATGATTTTAGGAGATTATTTTCGATTTTATTTTGTGATTATGTAGAACAATAAATGCATAAAATAGAGAAGAAGAAGAAGAAGACGAAGAATAGTGACGCCTCGAACCTCAATATATCCTGATTCGGCCATGAAGTGCAATATGACTTACGTCTAGTTTCCACGACAACAATGAAAGAATTTTTACTATAATCAGGATAGATTATAATCACCAATTTCAAGAGACTCAGACTGTTGTAAACCACCTAAGTTATCCCAAGTTTAGTAAATCACCTAGGTGCTAACCCAACCTAGTTAAGAAAAATCAAGTACGCTATAACCCAGCACACTTTCGAAATCAAAACTCTCAATCAAAGGTTAAACGAATTTTGTATGCACCACGCTCTTTGCCTTTTGTATCTCTCAAAGTAAGCTTGAATCTAAACAAAAGAGAAGTAAGAACCCAGTAAAAAATAAGAAAAATAAATGCTATTTTGTGTGATCTACAACATGCACGAAAATGATTGCCTTCTTTTTTCATAGTTCATCAATATATAAAGTTTCATATCTCTTCTTTAATGTATGAATACTTTTTCTTTTACATCAACTAGCTGTTGCACCATTTATGCTTGAGGTCGTTGGCATTGAATGGAGATTCTTTTCATCTTGGTTCTTCATTCTTAACGTGCAGTAGCTGTCCATTAGTGTGCAATGGATTCTATTCTATTTACAAAAAAGGGAAAAAAAGTTTTGAACTCGAAATCATGGTGCATCATTTTCCTATCTTGTCTTGAGATCTTCTTATTTATGTAGATGCTTTACATAATATTATCTTGCTTGTTATGTCATCATTGATTGATTTCTATAATGCTCATCATCATAATAAATTAAATTAGTTAAACTAGAAAATAATCGATTATGTTTGTCATCATAAGGTATCAAAACAAATATTGACTCAACAATCTCCCTCTTAATGACAAACATGATTAAACTTTAAAAGGGAGAGAGTAAAGAGAGGATTTTCCTAAATTTCAAGAAGCAACCCCTATTTATGAGCATCCATATGCCAAAGAAATACTAGACATAGCTTAATGTATATTGTAACACCCTACCACACAGAGCTTTATGTTTAAGTCATAAAATAGAGATGGTGTGGTATTATGACCTCAAAAATAATATAAATGTATAATAATTGAAAGAACGTAGTACACTAGGAGCCTTAAAGAATAGGTAAACCGAAATCGTAAAATTAAAAGCGCAATGCTCAAGAATAAGGATTACTTACGTACGAAAAAAGTTAAGGTTCACAAAAGTAAAACAAGTCGCTAGGAGAGTTCTATACATATGGTCATATATAAACAGTACACAAAATAATGTCCCAAAGATCCACTTTGCTGCAGAAACTCCAGATGCTTAGCGAGGCGCCTCTCGACCTCTATCTAAAAAATACAAATATCGGTATAGAATGAGAACCGGGGGTTCTTAGCATGGTAAAGGTGCCACATACATAAGATATAAGATCCTGGGAAACCCAGAGGCAATCCTAGAGCTTTGACTTTCAGATTATAAATCTTAAACAAAATAAAGCAGAAGCCATGAATCAGGGCAATTTTCTAAGGATTCCTAACATAATCAAATCTTAAATCTAACCCTCCATTATCCTCTTTCCTCTGAAACCTCCAACATCGGTGGAATCACACAGACAAACAAGCAGGCAATAACAAACACAATTAGATACAAGTAATGCAAATAGCATGTATACAATTAAACATATGAAAATCACATAGGCATTCCCAAATAGAGCATAACAAGCAATTCAGACAATATACATATGATGTATGCCTTTCTTATGGCTAATGAGTCTCATCTCTCGGTTATCAAGCCAACCCGACAAGTCCGGCTGCTAAACCCTAGACTGTCCTCCGTCGTGCATCTCCAAGAATCTATGCATAGCTTTTTCTCATATATAAAATCTGCTCATTGGGGGTATCCTTCCCGGGAATTTATACATGCCCGGTCACCCTTACGATATAAGGTCAACAGAGTATCGAGTCTCAACCTAGAATACATGGTGGCAAGCCATGGTTCTTTACCTAGAGAAACTCGTATCTCAGATAAAATTGAGTGCATAAGCCGCATAAGCATTCATAATCATTTATAATCATTGCATAATCATTCATTATAGCAATGGCATCACGTATACCTCATATATTCGCACTTTTCATACATAATTCATCATTTTTCAACGTTACTTCACCCCTAAGTTACCACCTTCTCCTAGCTTCATCTCATTCCTACGCATACCACTAATATCTAGGGGATAAAAGAATAAAAATAGAGGTTTAGAGATTTGAAATTTGATTTTAAAACACAAAATTAATTTTTGCTGAAAACAGGGGTTCTGTGTACGCGTGGGCGTGCATTTTTCCTTGCTCGGGTACGCCAGCATCTTGCTCACGTACGCGAGATGGCAAACCCGAAAGGGTTGGTTGCGTCGTGTGTGGTGGTCACGTACACAAATATGCAGAGTGACAAAAATATTGAATGTTGCAGAATTTTTAGTTTTGCACTCGAAACTTTCGATGCACATAACATTTTCGTTTAAAAATATTTTTCATCCGTTCTTCAAACGGCATAAACTTCACGAACCCAATTTTCACATGAATAATGTTTGACAGGATTTAGGGGTCAAGAAGCCGAGTTATGGCTCGCCATAGTTTGGCCAAAAATCAAATTTTCATAAAAATTCTCAAACCTCTATTTTCATTAATTCACCATTCAATACAAACTTTCTATACTCTTAATCAGCACCAACACATACTATAACACAGCAACACAACTCTACACATTTCCATCACCTATCATACCTCAATTTTAAAAAATTCTCATACATGGATTTCGCAATTATACCAACAAGATCATCAATAATCCATCACCTATACATATTCATTATTATCAACTTGTCAACCATCATTAAATCATCATTTAGCATTCTATTTCCGTCCCCAATGTCAAAAAACAAACCAATACTCAATCTATTGCAACAATTATCATCAAGGCACTAAGCAATTAATATACTCATGCATTCCCACCTATCTTATGGGCATCTAGCCTAAATTTTCACAAGATATTATATATTAAATACGAGAAACCAAAACCATACCTTGGCCGATTTTCTCGTATAACCCAGAGACACCACCAAACGTTACAAAATTCAGCCCCGAGGATTCTCAATCTCCAAGATGATATCACCCAAAGCTCCACCATACATCCAACATTCACAACTATGCTCCAATTTACATATATACACACCTAACACATATTATCACATATACATACCCAAAATTCAATACCCAACACACTTAATCAAGAAATAAACTAGGCTTCAAGGGTTATTACCTTACCCAAGCACCAATGAAGCATGATTAAGCGTTTTCTTCAAGCTAATCGGATTCTATAACATAAAAGAACTAAAATTTCAACACCCACTTATACAATTTTCGAAAATTTAGGGAAGGAAGAACTGAGATTAAAACTGAGACTTCCTTACCAAATTAGGCACTGGGCTTTGTAGAGCTCGTTACTGTGGATGCGTGCCCCAAGCGGTGCATCAATCAGAGTTCGGAGTTGGAAGAAATGTGAATTTGAAATCAATGCAAGGGTTTGAGTTCTTTCTCCCTTGTTCTCCCTCCCCGGAATGTGTTTCCTTTGGTTTTGGGATGAAATGAGCTGAAGCTCATTGGGTTAAAGGAGTGTGGGTTGGGCCTTGAGCCCAATACAGGCCCGATTTGTCTAGTTCGGCTTAATCTTAGGCCAAATTTTTTGAAATTAGTGTCAAAATTCTTATTTTAATTAGCTCTATCTTATTAAACAATAGAATTCATATTTCTAATTTCTTTTATTAAAAATTAATTTATTGATTAGTTATTCGCTAATTTTACGGGATTTACGTATATGAACATTAAGTATCAAAGCAATATGATAAAATATATTAGAGCAACAAACAAACAAATATATATATATATATATATATATATATATATATATATATATATATAAAAGAGGTATCAAAAATTAAAAGAATAAACTAATAAGGTCATAAAATGCATAAACCAAATATGCTTAATTTAATCTTTACTTTCTCTTTCTTTTGTCATTAAGGTGGGAAATAAAGAAAGATTCAAATCTTGGTGGCAGCAGCGAAAAAACTATGGAATGCTAGAGGAATTTATAGCTTATGAAAGATTAAAATAGGGAATATTTTGAAATTGGTTTGAAAAAGAAATTTAGAAAATATTTTTAAAATAAATAGAATGATTAATACAAAAAATACTTTGACTAAAAATAATTTTAATGTAGTAAGAAAAGGTTTTCAAAATAAATGTAGAACTTCCAAAAGATAATTAAAGCTCAAAACAAAACTAAACCATGAAATTAAAATAGGCAACTAACTAAAGGTCTTCAGAGCTATCTAAACTCCCCTCTCCAACTCTTCTGAACCTCCCAACCACCAGCGGAACCAAATGCAACGAACACAATTATTACAAACAGAAAAATCACAAATAGGGTTCAAATATAGCAAGTAATCAAGTAAAATTTAGTTATGCAATCACTTAGGCAATCCAAACAAGACATATAGATACATATGATGCATGCATGTCCTAGTGGCTGATGAGTCTCCTCTGTCGGTTATCAAGCCAACCCGACGTGTCCGGTAGCTGACCCGGACACTATCTCTCTGTTGCGCGTTAATACCATTAGAGGAATTATGTGTCCTGTCACTGTTAGAGGGTATCTGTGCCCTGTAACCGTTAGAGGGTATCTGTGCCCTGTCACCATTAGAGGGTATTTGTGCCCTATCACCAATTTACCATTAGAGGGTATCGGTTCCCTGTCATCCTTACAAACAGAGAGAAAGCATTACACACATACTCACACCCAACCTTTCCATTCATTATTCATTCACTATATTCAATCATGAATTACATATACATTTATCCTCATCCATAAATCAACATTCATCTCAGCCATCCGGCTTAAATTCATAATTCATTAACAGCCATAAACCATCATCACACATAGCCATTCGGCTCATATCATTCTTAGCCATTCGGCCCATACCATACATAGCACTCTACTATCCTTATCAACAACTCATACCATCATCATTAATTATAACTCATTGTCATATCCCCTTTATTCATCCACAAGTTACCCCTTTCCCTAGCTTTCTCTCAATCACTAGGCAATTTACATTGATTTAAAGGATGAAATTGGGGGTTTATAAGCATGAAACAACATCTCGGAAGGTTACAAGCTTTTGGAAATGTGAAAGACTTGAAAACAAAAGCTTTAGAAAAGAACAGGATCGTGTGTGTACGCACAGGGGTGTGCGTGCGCACGTCCTGGAGTATTTTCAAAAAGTCTGCGTGCGCACGGGGGTGGGCGTACCACAGAAAGCAATTTTTTCCATTGTTGAGGGCGTGCACAAGGTGTGCTAGCGCCATCAACAGATTGGCATTCCCAACGTGTGCGTGCGCACAGGTCTGTGCGTACGCACAGATTGCAATCCTTCGTTGGTGGAGTGTGTGCATAGGGCGTGCTAGCGCTCCCATCAGTAGCCTTGTCCCCATGTATGCGTACGCACAAGGTTGTGCGTGCACAAAGGTTCAAAATCCCATGGGATGTGCGTGCGCACAGGGCTGTCCATGCGCACACAAACCAGAAATCACAAATTCTGCAAAATTTGCAGAATTTGGATTTTTGGCCTAAACTTCCAACGATCATATCTCCTTCCAAAAAATTCAGATTTCCACCAAGTTTAAACCATTTTAAAGCTTATAAAATCATCTGTCATTTGATAAAAAAACATCGAATTCCGAAAACAATAGCTAAAGATATGATCCGTTGAAGTTCATCAAAATTCCATTTTCACCAAAACTCATAACTCCCAATTTTTAAAACATACACTTCCAATTCTCATTTAAAACCAAATCAAAACTCATCGTTCCAACATCAATCATTTCCAAACCCTCATTCAATCATCACCCATCAATTATTTCCTTTTTAGCCAATCTCAATTTAACAAATCTCACATCATAATTTATATTTCATATCTCAATTTCCAAACAAATATATTCAATTCATCAATCAACAAATATATATATATATATATATATATATATATATATATATATATATATATATATATATATATATATATATATAGACACACACACACACACATATCAATATCACACTTCAACTAATGCTCATCAACAAGAGCCTCAATCTTACCAACATTTTAAGCATATCAATCCTAATTTACTCATACTATTACATGCTCATCAATAATTAGAAACACTCACAACAAAACAATCATCATCCACATAATTTCAAATTAATCCACATCACCCAACAACTACATCAACATTTCATAATCCACTAAATTTATACATAACAACACAACTTATATCATCCATCAACTACATCAATATTTCTAAATCTTATCCTAGGGCACTAGCCTATGTTTTCACAACCACATTACATTTTAGATATAGGAAATCGAAACCATACCTTGGCCGATTCTCCGCATAACCCGGAACACTTCCAATTCAACCTTTTCTCAACTTTCAAGGCTCCAACACCTTTCAAATGGATCTTCCAACACCAAAAGCCCACTCCAAGCCTTTCCAAGAATTCAATCAAGCTCCAATTTGACAATTTCAACTCTAATTTAACATAAACTCAACTAGTTCATATAATTGAACAATTTTAACACTCGGGTACATGAAATTGGACAAAACACAAGGGTTTAGAGTTTCTCTACCTTACCCAAGGATCAAGGAGGCAATACTAAGCCTTTCCTTTAAGCTATTTGGATCCTATAACATCAAAAAACCCAAAATCTCAACATATTTATCCAAGAATTTTGAAATCAAGGGCTGAAGAAACTAAAATGAATTCGTGGCTTACCTCCTAAATAGAGTTTTGGGCTTTGTAGAGCTTGACGTCGTGGTTGTGTGGTCTCAAACAGTGCAGCGATTGGAGCTCTGGATCAAAAGTTATCAAAGATTGAAGATTGGATGAGGGTTTGAGTTTGGGAATTGGGGTTCTTCCCCTCTTGCTGCACCAGCAGCGTGAATGGCATGAAATGGGAGAGAGAAATGAGCTGAGCTCATTTAATTAAGTGAGTGGGTGGGACCCAGGGGACCAATTTGGGTCCGGTTCGACTGATTTGACCCGTTCGGCCCAATTTTAGGCCAAATTCTTTAAAATTGGTGTCAAAATTCTCGTTTTAATTTTCTCTATTATATTATAACATAAAAATCACATTTTTAATTTTCTAGAATAAATCTTAATTTATGAGTTAATTATTTATTAAATAACCGGGTTTTACATTCTACCCGCCTCAATAGGAATTTTGCCCTCAAAATTTGAATCCAGTTACCTGAAAATAGGTGAAGGTAGTTTGTCTCATTTCTAATTCAAGTTCTTCGGTGTGCTTCTTGATAAAAGTGTTCAAATTAAAACTGTGATAAGGAGAATAAGGTATTTCAAATTAAGCAAGTATCAGCTACTGTCAAAGAGAACGCAAGTTTGCCAAAAAGGAGTAACTCCACTTGTAGCACGCCCCTAAGATTCAAGGATTTAGATTATTATACCAAGATAAGTTCAGGATCATTCTGAAAAAACAAGACTCATACAAGTAAAAGGTAGCATTGGAAGGAGGATCAATTCATTAAGAATGCCAAGAAGCTTGTGAAATATTTGCAATAATCGACAGATGTTTGTATGACCAATTGATGAGAATTGATGAAGTTAGGAATTGTGGGTGATAGTGGGTATGCTTGATTATGATAAAATTGATTCTAGTTGGCCAGCTGGCATTGTAAGGGTTGAATTTCGTGATTGATTATGATGAAAGTTGACTACATGTGAGTTGAGAACAAGTACGTGATTGTATCTCTACGTGAAACGCACATGGGGTGTTTATAAATAACGGCTACAATTGTATTTAAAATGTGTGGTTAAAATGTGCAGTTAAGGCATAGAGGTATTGAGTAAATTAAAAGAATAATCAATTCTAAAACCTGGAAGAGCTTTTATAAGTGGATGAAAATGTGAAATAAGAATTAGGAATGAGAGTGATATCGAATAGTCAACTATGGTATTGAAATGAGCTTGAGCAATGATTATGGAAATATTTGGACCGCTAAGTTGGGTTGTCATCATGGTAAATGAACGACTGACAAAGTTGATATTACGATTGATTGTTATAGTGAATTGTGATAAGTTGATTATTGATAAACCCTATTTGTAGGGTTTATCTTGTATTGATTTTAAGAGATTTTAATAACTTTTACCCACATTTATTCAATGAAATGGCATGGTTTTGTGATTGTCTCCTTATTTGTGCTTAAGTGTGAAAATATGCTTTCTAGACCTTAAATTAGCTAAATTTAATTCACCTTTGATTCCACTAGATGCCTTGATGTGTTTGTTAAGTGATTTCGGATTGAAAAGGCTAGGAATGGATCAAAGGAGTGAAGAGAAAAGCATGCAAAGTGGAAAAATCATTAAAAGCCAAAGAATTGAACTCGTCCATGGACGCGCGCGCGCACCTGGCGCTTACGCGCACCTTGCGAACTACCCCATGGATGCGTACGCGTGTTGTGCGCGTACGCATCAATGCTGGAATATGATTTTTTAATGAATTCACTCCCAACAAATTCTCAAGGGTTGTAGGGCCCGATCCCAACCAACTTTGGCGCCAGAAATGCTATTTAAAGCCAAGGATTGAAGAGCAAAGGGACTTTTAACCATACACACTCATTAGGATTAGTTTAGAGTTAGTTTTAGAGAGAGAAGCTCTCACTTCTCTCTAGGATTAGGATTAGGATTAGGATTAGGTTTAGTTCTTAGATCTAGGTTTTAATCTTTGCTTTCATCTACTTTTACCTTTCAATTCCTTGTAGTTACATTCATTCTTCTTCTATTCTTTTGTTGTAATGTCTTTTATGTTGTTCTTATACTTTGTTGTAGATCTACTATTGTTCCTTCCATTTTCTTTCAATTCAATTCAAGGTAATTCATAATAATTGTGTTTCTTTTGATTGCTGTTGTTAATTCCTTTTAATAATTTTTGTTAGATTCTATTCTTGTTGTCAATTTGCTTTACTTTTCTTTTGTACCTTCCAAGTGTTTGATGAAATGCTTGCTTGGATTTTAGTTTAGACTTTGTTCCTCTTGGCCTAGGTAGAGTAATTAGTGACTCTTGAGTTATCTAATTCCTTTGTTGATTGATAATTAGAATTTGCTAATTGATTTGAATGCCTCTAAAGCTAGTCTTTCCTTTAGGATTTGATTAGGACTTGAGGAATCAAATTGATTCATCCACTTGACTTTTCTCCATGGTTAGAGGTTAACTAAGTGGGAGCAATGGACAATTTGTTGTCACAATTGAGGAGGATAACTAGGATATGACTTCTAGTTCTCATATCTTGCCAAGAGCTTTGTTAGTTGTTAGTTTATTTTCTTTGCCATTTATGTTTCTTGTCTAAAATCTCAAAAACCCCAAAATAACTCATAATCAATAACAAGACACTTTATTGTAATTTCTAGGGAGAATGACCCGAGGTTCAATACTTCGGTTTATAAATTTAGGGGGTTTGTTACTTGTAACAAACAATCTTTTGTATGAAAGGATTATTGATTGGTTTAGAAACTATACTTGCAACGAGAATTCATTTGTGAAATTCTATACCATCAAAAATCCCATTCATCAATTATCGAAAGTCTTCTGCCTGATAATTCGTTGAAGATTAAAGAAGAAACTCGAAGTAGAATTTTCAATATAAGTCTCAAAAGAAAGGCTAAGTCCGGTTGTGAAGAAGTGTTGACACAATCCCTTTTGTATAAGTCTTTCTGTTGTTATCTTCCTTCTTCACTGGCATAACTGGTGCCCCTCACAGGAAAATACTTGGTTGAACAGTTTTCTCTTCTAATACTCCCTTCAACTTGATCCTAGGTTCTACCGATCATAATGGTGTCTTCGGTTGCGGCACAATCAAAACTAATCCGGCATTCAGCACTAAGTCTATCGCAAACTCACTTTCTCTCTGAGATGGAGGTTTTGGTACACCTTTAGGATTGTCTCGAAAACTCTCTCGCAATAGCGATTTGGTCTCATCTTCACTCGCCTCTCAAATGATTAGCAACTAAAGGTTAAATCCATTCCATTCTGCTTCCTCGCAATTCACTATCACTAGGTTCTGAACAATAACTCCGCATAGTTCTCAACACTTACCTTAGATGTAATCCAACCCACTTTTGCTGCGTCACTCTGATTCTTAACCTTCGAGATCTTAACCACTCCTCTAAGCTAACTAAATATCACTCTGTCTTAATAATTAACAGTCTTTGCCCAACCATCCGCTTGGACTTTCTAATTACCAAAAACTTGTCATGCGTCACGAATGAGTATTACATACTAATGGCATAGAAGGAAATGGTATGCGAGGTAGTCAAAAATTCAACTGCTAGTTCGTGATTACCTCAGGTCTGAGAGTCAGATTCGGCTGCCTCCCGACATTTCCTGTGTGGGCAATCTCGATCTATATGCCCTGGCTTCCCGCACTCGTAACATACACCTAGTCCGGCCCTGCATGGTCTATTTGGAGGATACTTTTTGCATCTCCAACACTTTAAGTTTTCCGGTTGAGAACTAATATGCCCTTCTGAATTTGGACCCTGACGGTTGTTGTTCCCTCGGTCATTATTCCAGCGTTGAGAACGCGAAGTGGCATAACGGACCTTCTTAAAACTTTGACCCCTCGGTGTAATCTTCGTCTTCTTTCCCTCTTTCTTGGTGAAAGATTTCCAGCGGTCACCCCTAGCCAGCTCGGTCCTTTTTGAGCTTTCGTTCGCTGTTTGACTAGTTTAGTTAACTCCGAATAATTCGCTATTTCCACTGGTGCCACTGTACTCGGGACATCATTTCCGCCTTCGTTTCCATCACCACTATCGTTGCCAACTTTGACTTGTTGTTCCATCCTACCCCTTGCTCGGCTAGCCACAGCAGCCACAGCGCCAATGGCAGCAACAGCACTCGCCATCGTGGTCATAAAATTAGTTGATGAGCGGATATTTTATACGCTTTTTGGGGGGTATTTTCATATAGTTTTTAGTAGGATTTAACCACTTTTTAGTATATTTTTATTAGTTTTAATGCAAAAATCATATTTCTGGACTTTACTATGAGTTTGTGTGTTTTCTGTGATTTCAGGTATTTTCTGGCTGAAATTGAGGGACCTGAGCAAAAATCTGATTCAGAGGCTGAAAAAGCACTGCAGATGCTATTGGATTCTGACCACCCTGCACTCGAAGTGAATTTTATGGAGCAATAGAATTTCAAATGGCACGCTTCTAATTGCGTTGGAAAGCAGACATCAAGGGCTTTCCAGAAATATATGATAGTCCATACTTTGAGCGAGTTTTGATGACGTAAAATGGCGTCAAAATGCCAGCTCTCTGCCATTTTCTGCGTCAAAACGCCAGAACTGGCATAAAAGTTAGAGTTAAATGCCCAAACTGGCACCAAAACTGGCGTTTAACTCCAGGAATAGCCCATGCATGTGAAAGCTCCAATGCTCAGCCCAAGCACACACCAAGTGGGCCCCAGAAGTGGATTTCTGCACTACCTATCTTAGTTTACTCATTTTCTGTAAACCTAGGTTACAAGTTGAGTATAAAAACTACTTTTAGGGATTTATTTTGTACCTCATGACATTTTCACATTTTACATTGTATCTCTACGACATGTGTCTCTAAACTCCGTTGTTGGGGGTGAGGAGCTCTGCTGTGTCTCGATGGATTAATGCAATTACCACTGTTTTCTATTCAATCACGCTTGTTTCCATTCTAAGATATTTATTTGCACTTAACCATGATGAATGTGATGATCCGTGACACTCATCACCATTCTCAACTTATGAATGCGTGCCTGACAAC
Source organism: Arachis hypogaea (assembly GCF_003086295.3). Lineage (NCBI taxonomy): Eukaryota > Viridiplantae > Streptophyta > Magnoliopsida > Fabales > Fabaceae > Arachis > Arachis hypogaea. The sequence continues at coordinate 18,829,341 of NC_092037.1, read as the reverse complement.
CACTTCCGTTCTATCTTAGATTGAATGTGTATCTCTTGGGTTCCTGGTTCACGAATTTGAGTATAAGCTAGGATTATTAGCGGCCATTCCTGAGATCCGGAAAGTCTAAACCTTGTCTGTGGTATTCCGAGTAGGATCTGAGAAGGGATGACTGTGACGAGCTTCAAACTCGCGAGTGTTGGGCGTAGTGACAGACGCAAAATGATCACTGGATTCTATTCCAACATGATCGAGAACCGACAGATGATTAGCCGTGCGGTGACAGCGCACATGGACCATTTTCACTGAGAGGATGGAAAGTAGCCATTGACAGCAGTGACACCCTACACACAGCTTGCCATGGAAAGAGCCTTGCGTGTGTGAAGAAGAAGATAGTAGGAAAGCAGAGATTCAGATGACAGAGCATCTCCAAAACTCCAACCTATTCTCCATTATTGAACCACAAGTACCTTTTATTTCATGCTCTTCTATTATATTGCAAACAAAAACCCTTTTCATTATTAATCTCCTGACTAAGAGTTACAAGGTAACCATAGCTTGCTTCAAGCCAACAATCTCCGTGGGATCGACCCTTACTCACGTAAGATATTACTTGGACGACCCAGTACACTTGCTGGTTAGTTGTGCGGAATTGCAAGTGTGATTGAAATTTTGTGCACAAAGTTTTTGGCGTCGTTGTCGGGGATTGTTCAAGTTTGGACAACTGACGGTTCATCTTGTTGCTTGGATTAGGAAAATTTTGTTTTTTGGGTCAGAGTCTTTTATTTTCTTTTCAAAATTTTTCAAAAATTTATTATTTTTCTTTTAGATTTTTCTGTTTGAGTCTAGTTGCATGTTTTAAGTTTGGTATTTTCTTGTTAGTTTTTATTTAATTTCCGAAAATTTATTTTTGGTTTTCTAAAAATTTTAAGTTTGGTGTGTTCTTTTTATGTTATTGAGTCATTCTTGTGTTTTGATCTTAAAATTTTTAAGTTTGGCATTCCTTGGTGTTTTTCCTCCAAATTTTCGAAAATTTTGCATTAAATTAGTCATCAGATTTAAAAATCAAATCTTTTTAAATTGTTCTTCAATCATATATTTTTTTTCAAAACTTCCTAACCACTTTCTCTTTCTTCATTTTTTTTTCAAAAATCCTCATAAAAAATTTTCAAATCTTTTTTTACTTTATTTTTTTAGTTTCCAATTTTTTTTATTATTATTATTTCAAAAAAAATATATATAAATATAATAAAATAAATAAAATAAATCCACATCATCCCCCTTTCTCCATCATGGAACTAAGTGGAAATGAACAGTCTAGAAGGACTCTGGGGTCATATGCTAACCCCGCTACTGCGTCATATGGGAGTAGTATCTGTATACCCTCTATTAGAATCAGTAGTTTTGAGTTGAATCCTCAACTCATTATCGTGGTGCAGCAAAATTGCTAGTATTCCAGTCTTCCACAGGAAGAACCTACTGAGTTTCTGGCACAGTTCTTACAAATTGCTGACACAGTACATGATAAGAAAGTAGACCAGGATGTCTACAGATTACTACTATTTTCATTTGCTGTAAAAGACCAAGCTAAGAGGTGGTTAAATAACCAACCTAAGACCAGCATAAAGACATGGAAACAGCTGTTAGAAAAATTTTTGAATCAATATTTCCCTCCCAAGAGGATGACACAGCTAAGGCCGGACATCCAAGGCTTTAAGCAAGAGGATAATGAATCCCTTTACAACACCTGGGAGAGGTACAGGGAGATGCTGAGGAAATGCCCTCTGAAATATTTTCAGAATGGGTGCAGTTAGGCATCTTCTACTACGGGCTTACAGAAAAAGTTCAGATATCTCTAGACCACTCAGCTGGTGGATCTATACACATGAGAAAGATAATTGAAGAGGCTCAAGAGCTTATAGATACTGTTGCTAGAAATCAGCATTTGTACTTGAGCAGTGACTCCTCCATAAAGGAAGAAGCTAAAGCAGTATCTATTGACCTTAGTTCTCCAGAAAAAGTTGCTGAACTCAACCAGCAATTACTTACTCTGACAAAATAGTTAGCAGAATTTAAAGAAATGTTACAAGATACTCGGGATGCTAATAATAATATGGAAGCACAACTTGACCAGACAAGACAACAATTATCTAAACAAATAACAGAAGAATGTCAAGCTGTTCAATTAAGGAGTGGAAAAACATTAGATACATAAACTCAAAGCAGCAGAAAGCCAAGAAAGGAACAACTGACAGAAGACGAACAGTATGCTACCCAAAATCCCTCTGAGGACAGTAAGAGCCCAGAGAGGAATGATTCTGGCGTCCAAACGCCAGAAAGGGGTGACAAAATGGCATCAAACGCCCAGTGAACGCCCAGTTCCGGCGTTCAAACACCAAAACAAGGTGAAACGTTGGTGTCAAACGCCAATTCCATGTTCAAATTTGGCGTTCAAATGCCAGAACAGGGTAGGAATCTGGCGTTAAACGCCAATCCAACGCCCAATCCTGGCGTTCAAATGCCAGTAAGGGATCAGACAGCCGCAAGTGCTGATAATAACTCCCTCAAGAAGGCATCTCAGCCTGCTTCTGTAGGAAATAAACCTGCAGCAACCAAGGTTGAAGAATATAAAGCCAAAATATCTTATCCTCAGAAACTCCGTCAAGTGGAACGGGATAAGCAATTTGCCCGCTTTGCGGACTCTTGAAATAAAGATTCCGTTTGCAGAAGCACTTGAGCAAATACCCTCTTATGCTAAGTTCATGAAAGAAATCTTAAGCCATAAGAAGGATTGGAGAGAAATTGAAAAAGTTTTTCTCACTGAGGAATGTAGTGCAGTCATTCTAAAAAGCTTACTAGAGAAGCTTAAGGATCCCGAAAGCTTTATGATACCATGCACATTAGAAGGAATTTGCACCAAGACAGCTCTATGTGATCTTGGGGCAAGTATCAACCTAATCCCTGCATCCACTATCAGAAAGCTTGGTTTGACCGAAGAGATCAAACCAACCTGGATCTGTCTTCAACTTGCTGATGGCTCCATTAAATAACCATCAGGCATAATTGAGGATATGATTGTCAAGGTTGGGCCATTTGTATTTCTCACTAACTTTGTAGTGCTGAAAATGGAGGAGCACAAGAGTGAAACTCTCATTTTAGGAAGACCTTTTCTAGCAACTGGACGCACTCTCATTGATGTCCAAAAGGGGAAAGTGACCCTGAGAGTTAATGAGGATGAGTTTAAGTTGAATGCTGTCAAAGCTATGCAGTATCCAGACACACCAAAAGACTGCATAAAAGTGGATCTTATTGACTCTCTGGTAGAAAAAGTCAATATGATTGAGAGTCTCGAATTAGAGCTAGAGAACATATTTAAAGATGTTCAGCCTGATCTGGAGGAGCCAGAGGAAACAGCGGAACCTCTTAAAAGTCCTCAATTAGAGGAAAAGCACCCCAAACCCGAGCTCAAACCATTACCACCATCCCTGAAATATTTATTTCTCAGAGAAGACAACACTTTTCCTGTGATCATAAGCTCTACCTTAAAGCCACAGGAAGAGGGAGCGCTGATTCAAGTGCTAAGAACACACATGACAGCTCTTGAGTGGTCCATAAGTGATCTTAAGGGCATTAGCCTAGCCAGATACATGCACAAGATTCTCTTGGAGGATAATGCTAAGCCAGTGGTTCAACCACAAAGGCGGCTGAATCCAGCCATGAAGGAAGTGGTGCAGAAAGAAATCACTAAATTACTAGAGGCTGAGATTATTTATCCAATTTCTGATAGCCCCTGAGTAAGCCCTGTCCAAGTCATCCCCAAGAAGGGAGGCATGACAGTAGTTCATTATGAGAAAAATGAACTGGTTCCCACAAGAACAGTTACAGGGTGGCGCATGTGTATTGACTATAGAAGACTCAATACAGCCACCAGAAAGGATCATTTTCCTTTACCATTCATAGACCAGATGCTAGAAAGACTAGCAGGTCATGTTTATTACTGCTTTTTGGATGGCTATTCAGGCTACAACCAAATTGCAGTAGATCCCCAGGATCAAGAGAAAACAGCATTCACATGCCCATCTTGAGTATTTGCCTACAGAAGGATGCCATTTGGGCTGTGTAATGCACCTGCAACCTTTCAAAGATGCATGCTCTCTATTTTCTCTGATATGGTGGAAAAATTTCTGAAAGTCTTCATGGATGACTTCTCAGTATATGGAGACTCATTCAGCTCCTATCTTGATCACCTGACACTTGTTCTAAAAAGATGCCAAGAGATTAACCTGATTTTGAACTGGAAAAAATGTCACTTTATGGTGACTGAAGGGATCGTCCTTGGGCACAAGATTTCAAATAGAGAAATAGAGGTGGATCAACCTAAGGTAGAGGTAATTGAAAAATTACCACCACCTGCCAATGTTAAGGCAATCAGAAGCTTTCTGGGGCATGCAGGATTCTATAGGAGGTTTATAAAGGATTTTTCAAAAATCGCAAAACCTCTAAGTAATCTGCGAGCTGCTGACACGCTATTTATATTTGACACAGAGTGTTTGCAGGCATTTGAGACCCTGAAAGCCAAGCTGGTTACAGCACCAGTCATTTCTGCACCAAACTGGACATTACCATTCGAACTGATGTGTGATGCCAGTGACCATGCCATTGGTGCAGTATTGGGACAGAGGCATGACAAACTTCTGCATGTCATTTACTATGCCAGCCGTGTCCTAAATAATGTACAGAAGAATTACACAACCACAGAAAAGGAATTGCTTGTAGTGGTTTATGCCATTGCCAAGTTCAGATCCTATTTGGTAGGATCAAAGGTGATTGTGTACACTGACCATACTGCTCTTAAATATCTACTCACAAAGCAGGATTCAAAACCCAGGCTCATAAGGTGGGTGCTGCTTCTGCAAGAGTTTGATATAGAAATAAGAGACAGAAAAGGGACAGAAAACCAAGTGGCAGATCATCTGTCCCGGATAGAACCAGTAGAAGGGGCATCCCTCCCCATCATTGAGATCTCTGAAACCTTTCTGGATGAGCAACTCTTTGCCATTCAGGAAGTACCATGGTTTACAGACATTGCAAACTATAAGGCTGCAAGGTTCATACACAAGGAGCACAGCAGGCAGCAAACGAAAAAATTAATTTCTGATGCAAAGTACTACTTGTGGGATGAACCATATCTCTTTAAGATATGCGCAGACGAAATAATCTGTAGATTTGTACCTAGAGAAGAAGCGCAGAGGATCCTTTGGCACTGCCATGGATCACAATATGGAGGACATTTCGGAAGTGAGCGAACAGCCACAAAAGTCCTCCAATGCGGCTTCTACTAGCCTACTTTCTATAAAGACTCCCGAGAGTTTGTACGGAACTATGACAATTGCCAGAGAGCTGGTAATATGCCTCATGGTTATGTCATGCCTCAGCAAGGGATCTTAGAGATTAAATTGTTTGACGTATGGGGTATTGACTTCATGGGACCTTTCCTACCTTCATACTCAAACACTTATATTCTGGTGGCAGTAGACTATGTATCTAAATGGGTAGAGGCAATTGCAACACCCACTAGTGATACTAAAACAGTGCTAAAGTTCCTCCAGAAATACATCTTCAGTAAATTTGGTGTCCCTAGAGCAATAATCAGTGATGGAGGCACTCATTTCTGCAATAAACAGCTTTACTCTGCTATGGTCCGGTATGGAATTAGCCACAAGGTAGCAACTCCATATCATTCACAGACAAATGGGCAAGCTGAGTTCTCGAATAGAGAACTAAAAAGAATCCTGGAACGGACTGTAATGGCCCGTAGAAAGGATTGGGCAAAAAGCTTGGATGATACTCTATGGGCATACAGAACAGCATTCAAGACTCCTATAGGAACTTTCCCATACCAACTTGTGTATGGTAAGGCCTGTCATTTGCCTGTGGAATTGGAACACAAGGCTTACTGGGCAACCAGATTCATAAACCTTGATGCTAAATTAGCTGGAGAGAAAAGATTGCTCCAATTGAATGAGCTAGAGGAGTTCGGGCTCAATGCTTTCGAAAATGCAAAAATTTACAAGGAAAAAGCAAAAAGATGGCATGACAAGAAATTGTCATCCAGAGTTTTTGAACCAGGACAAAAGGTCCTACTATTCAACTTTAGACTCAAATGATTCCTTGGGAAATTAAAATCCCGGTGGAGGGGACCATATGTGATTACAAGTGTGTCACCATATGGATATGTGGAGCTTCAAGATACTGACTCTGATAAAAGATTCGTTGTTAATAGACAAAGAGTCAAACACTATCTTGAAAGAAATATTGAGCAAGAGTGCTCAAAACTGAGACTAGAATAACATTCAGTGAGGTCCAGCTAAAGACAATAAAGAAGCGCTTGCTGGGAGGCAACCCAGCCATTGGTTAAGCATATCTATTTTTTTTAGTAATTATAAGAGTTTGATACAAAATTTATCTTCCATTACAGGAGTTCACAGAGTTACATAAGAATTCAGAGCGGAAAATAGAGAAAAGATGCTCACTAGCAGAAAAATGCCAGTAAGGAGTATTTTTGGGCGTTAAACGCCAGAATGGGTGCCATTCTAGGCGTTTAACGTTAGATTTGCAGCATCCTGGGTGTTTAGAAAAATGCTCAGTAACAAAGAAATTCTGGCGTTTAAACACCAGCCAGGGTACCTGGTTGGGCATTTAAACGCCCAGTAAGGAAGGAAAACTAGCGTTTAAACGCTAGCCAGGATACTTGGCTGGGCGTTTAAACGCCCAAAACAGACAGCAATTGGGCGTTAAACGCCCAAAACATGCTACTTCTGGGCGTTTAACGCCAGGAACATGGAGGGGAGGAGGTTCTTGTTCCCAACTCATATTTTTTTTCAAATATTAATTTTTCTTTCCATATTTCTTGCATAAACATGTTACAAATCCTCATCTTTCAATTTCAATTTCAAAAATTTCTTAATCCAAAAAAATCTTTTTCTATTTCTTTCAAAATCTTTGTTAAAACTCAGATATCTTTTTAATTTCTTTTCAAATATTTTCCAAAAACGCATCTATCTTTTTAAATTCGTTCCAAATCTTTCTCAACTCATCACACTATCTTTTCAAAATTAGATTTATCTTTTTCAAGTTTCTCTCTTATCTTTTCAATTTTAAAAATACATCTTTTGCATATCATAACTATCTTTTTAAAAAAATCATATCTTCTATCATATCTTTTTCAAAATTTTCGAACCCATCCCTCTCCCCTTTAAATTGCCATTCGGCCATCCTCTTCCTTCCACCATTCAAAATTGTCTCTCCCACTCTTCCTCTCCTTTCCTTTCTTTTGCTTGAAGACAAGCAAACCTCTAAGTTTGGTGTGCTCTTCGTGATCACTGAACCAAGACTCACCAAGAACATGGCCCCCAATGAAAAACAAACCACGTCAAGAGGTAAGAAAGAGAATATTCCAAAGCCACTTTGGAAGCAAGAGAGGTTCTTAACCAAAGAACATGCAGACCATTATTATAAAATAATGGGTCTGAGGTGAGTGATCCCGGAAGTTAAATTTGATCTGAAAGAAGATGAATATCCGGAGATCCAAGAGTAAACTTAAAACAGAGGCTGGAAAATCCTAGCTAATCCTGAGACAAAGGTGGGGAGAAACATGGTTCAGGAATTCTACTCAAATTTGTGACAAACAGATAAATAGAGAATGACTGGAACTGCCTTCTATACCTTCCGAACTATGGTCAGAGGGAGGATTATCTACTTCCACCATGACATCATAAGAGAGATCTTCAAGCTTCCTCAACTACAAGATGACCAGTAATCCTTTAACAGGAGAATTGTGAATCAAGATAAGCGATTGGACCAAGTTCTAGAAGACGTATGCATCCCTGGAGCCAAGTGGGTAACCAACACAAAGAATATCCCAATTCAACTCAAGAGAGGGGATCTCAAACCAGTTGCTAGAGGCTGGCTGGATTTTATTGGGCGCTCCATACTACCCATCATCAACCGCTCTGAGGTCACTGTTAAAAGAGCAGTGATGATCCATTGCATTATGATGGGAAACGAAGTGGAAGTTCATCATCTGATTGCTTGTGAGCTTTATAAAATTGTAAACAAGAACTCTACTGAAGCCAAATTGGCCTACCCAAGCTTGATTTCTCTGCTATGTAAAAATACTGGAGTAAGAATGGAAGTAGATGAGTATATCTCAGTTGATCTCCCAATCACAAAAAAGTCAATGGAAGGGCAACAAGTGCAAGACATTTCCATCAAAAGGAGGGCACAAGAGTTCCTCCCAGAAATCCCATAGATTAACTACTGGAAGCGCTTAGAAGCATCTATTACCAAACTGCAAGAAGCTATGGATCAAATGAAAGAAGAATAGCAAAATCAAAATAGCATGCTATGCAAGCTGCTTAAGGAACAGGAGAAGCAAGGGCGTGAACTGCAGGAGATGAAGCGCCAGAAGCTACCTCTTGAAGGGCCAAACACCCCACCGAATGAAGGAGCATCCACCTCCCAAAATAAAGGTTGTTTGAGTCCTAACCTTAACTTTGTGATAACTCTGCTATTAGAAATCTATTTTTAGAGTCATAGGAATAGTAGTAATTAGTGTCTTTATTTTTCATTTTTAATTTTATCCCCAAGTAAGCTATAATTTATTTTTCTCATCATCATTAAACATGAATAAAATAGCAGATTTCTAGAATAAGAAAGCAATTTTATTTTCGATTTCTTAATAAGAAAAATTCTAATTATTTATATGTTGTGACAATACTCTTTGTTCTCTAAATGAATGCTTGAACAGTGCATAAATTTTGATGGTGAAGTTTATGAATGTTAAAATTATTGGCTCTTGAAAGAATGATGAAAAAAGAGAAATGTTGTTGATAATCTGAAAAATCATAGAATTGATTCTTGAAGCAAGAGAAAGCAGTGAAGAACAAATCAAAAAAAAAGAAGAAAGCAAGCAGAAAAAGCCAATAACCCTTTATACCAAAAGGCAAGGGTGAAGAGGATCCAAGGCTTTGAGCATCAACGGATAGGAGGGCCTACAAGCATAAAATCCTGGCCTAAGCGGCTGAATCAAGCTGTCCCTAACCATGTGCTTGTGGCATGCATGTCCAAGTGAAAAACTTGAGACTGAGTGGTTAAAGTCATGATCCAACACAAAAAGAGTGTGCTTAAGAACTCTGGACACCTCTAACTGGGGACTTTAGCAAAGCTGAGTCACAATCTAAAAGGTTCACTCAGTCATGTGTCTGTGGCATTTATGTATTCGGTGGTAATACTGAAAAACATAATGCTTAGGGCCACGGCCAAGACTCATAAAGTAGCCGTGTTCAAGAATCAACATGCTAAACTAGGAGAATCAATAACACTATTTGAATTCGGAGTTCCTATAGATGCCAGTCATTCAGAACTTCAAAGGATAAATGGAGATGCCAAAACTATTCAGAAGCAAAAAGCTACTAGTCCCGCTCATCTAATTAGAATTTGAGCTTCATGTACACTCTGAGATGCTATTGCCCCTTGATTTTCTTTTTTTGGCCTATTTCATTCATCTAGTTTCTTGAGGACAAGCAACAGTTTAAGTTTGGTGTTGTGATGAGCGGATATTTTATACGCTTTTTGGGGGTATTTTCATATAGTTTTTAGTAGGATTTAGCCACTTTTTAGTATATTTTTATTAGTTTTTATGAAAAAATCATATTTCTGAACTTTACTATGAGTTTATGTGTTTTTCTGTGATTTCAGGTATTTTCTGGCTGAAATTGAGGGACCTGAGCAAAAATCTGATTCAGAGGCTGAAAAAGGACTGCAGATGATGTTGGATTCTGACCTCCCTGCACTCGAAATGGATTTTCTGGAGCTACAGAATTCCAAATGGTGCGCTTCCAATTGCGTTGGAAAGTAGACATCCAGGGCTTTTCAGAAATATATGATATTCTATACTTTGAGCGAGTTTTAATGACATAAAATGGCGTCAAAACGCCAGCTCTCTGCCCTTTTTTGGCGTTAGAACTACCATAAAAGTTGGAGTTAAACACCCAAACTGGCACCAAAGCTGGCATTTAACTCCAGAAATAGCCTATGCACATGAAAGCTCTGATACTCAGCCCAAGCACACACCAAGTGGGCCCCAGAAGTGGATTTCTGCACTACCTATCTTAGTTTACTCATTTTCTGTAAACCTAGGTTACTAGTTGAGTATAAAAACTACTTTTAGGGATTTATTTTGTACCTCATGACATTTTTACATTTTACATTGTATCTCTACGGCATGAGTCTCTAAACTCCATTGTTGGGGGTAAGGAGCTCTGCTGTGTCTCGATGGATTAATGCAATTACCACTGTTTTCTATTCAATCACGCTTGTTTCCATTCTAAGATATTCATTCGCACTTAACCATGATGAATGTGATGATCCGTGACATTCATCACCATTCTCAACTTATGAACGCGTGCTTGACAACCACATCCGTTCTATCTTAGATTGAATGTGTATCTCTTGGGTTCCTGGTTCACGAATTTAAGTACCTCTCCTGACAACAGAGTGTTCGAGTTCGTGCATCCGGAGTCTTCGGGGTATAAGCTAGGATTATTGGCGGCCATTCCTGAGATCCAGAAAGTCTAAACCTTGTCTGTGGTATTTCGAGTAGGATCTGGGAAGGGATGACTGTGACGAGCTTCAAACTCGCGAGTGTTGGGCGTAGTGACAGACGCAAAAGGATCACTCGATTCTATTCCAACATGATCGAGAACCGACAGATGATTAGCTGTGCGGTGACAGCGCACATGGACCATTTTCACTAAGAGGATGGGAAGTAGCCATTGACAACGGTGACACCCTACACACAGCTTGCCATGGAAGGAGCCTTGCGTGCGTGAAGAAGAAGATAGTAGGAAAGCAGAGATTCAGATGACAGAGCATCTCCAAAACTCCAACCTATTCTCCATTATTGAACCACAAGTACCTTTTTATTTCATGCTCTTCTATTATATTGCAAATAAAAACCCTTTTCATTATTAATCTCCTGACTAAGAGTTACAAGGTAACCATAGCTTGCTTCAAGCCGACAATCTCTGTGGGATCGACCCTTACTCACGTAAGGTATTACTTGGACGACCCAGTACACTTGCTGGTTAGTTGTGTGAAATTTCAAGTGTGATTGCAATTCGTGCACCATTACTCAACGCACCTACCGGTATGGTTACATCATTACCTCTCCGTTTTCGACCCCGATTACGCCCCCGATCGCGTCCACGAGGTGCCATTTGGTTCCTGTTCACACCAAACAAGTGATATCAAGGTGATCAGTCTCAATATCGCAAGTCTAGTACTTCAAAGTTCCAAATGCATGCTCATGAACTTTATGCTATGAATATCAGACAGATATCCTAAATAGCACATAAACACGACTCAGAGTATGCTCAAAAGCATAGTCAGTCCGTCCCTCAGGCTCTACAGGAACGAACTGCTCTGATACCATAATGTAACACCCTACCACACAGAGCTTTACACCTAGGATGTAAAACAGAGGTGGCGAGGCACTACGATCTCTAAAAATAAAAATTTAATATATAATATAGTGAAAAATACTTATATCTCGGAGCCTTTGAAGAAAGGGATAAAACAAAACTCAAGAACAAGCTAAGGAGTTAATATACCAAGAGTTCCAAATACATATAACAAAACTCAAGACTCGGCTCGTGAAGATAAACCGGCCCGAGCAAATAAGTGTATATACATATATAGATATATAGGAAAAACCAAAAGAAAACCCAAAATACAAAGTTACAAATCCTGAGTCTCCAAAACCACCTCTAAGAGGAATTAATACAGCATATATATAATAAGTGGAGATAATAAGTATCTAAACAAATACAATTAACCAAAATAAACCCGAAAGAAAAAGATCTTCACAACATCAGAAGCTTCCAGCATGCCTCAGCGAGGTGCCGACTATCCTGTATCTGAAAATCATAAAATCCGCATAGGTGAGAACCGGAGGTTCTCAACATGGTAATAGTGCCCACATATCTAACATATAATGTCTTGGAAAAGTCAAAGGCAATCCTAGAACTTCCAACAGATAATTAAAGCTTAAAATAAAACTAAACCATGAAATTAAAATAGGCAACTAGATAAGGGTCTTCAGAGCTATCTAAACTCCCCTGTCCAACTCTTCCGAACCTCCCAACCACCAGCGGAGCCAAATGCGACAAACGCAATTATTACAAACAGAAAAATCACAAATAGGGTTCAAATATAGCAAGTAATCAAGTAGCATTTAGTTATGCAATCACTTAGGCAATCCACAGAAGACATATAGATGCATATGACGCATGCCTATCCTAGTGGCTGATGAATCTCATCTGTCGGTTATCAAGCCAACCCGACGTATCCGGTAGCTAAACTGGACACCGTCTCTCTGTTGCACGTTAATACCGTTAGAGGGATTACGTGCCCTGTCATCTTTAGTGGGTATCTGTGCCCTGTCATCGTTAGATGGTATCTGTGCCCTGTCACTGTTAGAGGGTATATGTGCCTTATCACCAATTTACCATTAGAGGGTATCGATACCCTATCACCCTTACAAACAGAGAGAAATCATTACACACATACTCACACCCAACCTTTCCATTCGTTATTCATTAACTATATTCAATCATGAATTACATATACATTTATCCTCAGCCATAAATCAACATTCATCTCAGCCATCCGACTTAAATTCATAATTCATTAACAACCATATACCATCATCACACACAGCCATTTGGCTCATGTGATTCTCAGCCATTCGACCTATACCATACATAGCACTATACCATCCTTATCAACAATTCATAGCATCATCATTAAGCATAACTCATCGTCATATCTCCTTTCTTCATCCACAAGTTACCCCTTTCCTTAGCTTCCTCTCAATCACTAGGCACTTTACATTGATTTAAGATTTAAATGATGAAATTGAGGGTTTATAAGCGTGAAACAACATCTCAGAAGGTTACAAGCTTGTTGGGAATGTGAAAGACTTGAAAACAAAAGCTTTAGTAAAGAACAGGGTCGTGTACCTACGCACAGGGGTGTGCGTGCGCACGTCCTAGAGTATTTTCAGAAAGTGCGCGTGCGCACAGGGCTGTGCATACACACAAAAAGCAAATTTTTCCATTGTTGAGGGCACGCACGTGGTGTGCTAGCGCTATCAACAGATTGGCATTCCCAACATGTGCGTGCGCACAGGTCTGTGTGTACGCACAGATTGCAATCCTTCGTTGGTGGAGTGTGCCCACAGGGCGTGCTAGCACTCCCATCAGTAGTCCTATCCCCGTGTATGCGAACGCACAAGGCTGTGCGTGCGCACAGGTTCAATATCCCACGGGGTGTGCGTGCGCACACAAACCAGAAATCACAAATTCTGTAGAATTTGCGGAATTCAAATTTTTGGCCCAAATTTCTAATGATCATATCTCCTCTCACAAAATTCAGATTTCCACTAGTTTAAACCATTTTAAAGCTTATGAAATCATCTGTCATTTGATATAAAAACCATCAAATTCTGAAAACAATAGCTAAAGATATGATCCGTTGAAGTTCATCAAAATTCTATTTTTACCAAAACTCATAACTACCAGTTTTTAAACATACACTTCCAATTCTCATTTAAAACCAAATCAAATATCACCCTTCTAACATCAATCATTTCTAAACCCTCATTCAATCATCACCCACCAATTCTTTCTTTTTTAGCCAATCTCAATTTAACAAATCTCACATCATAATCAACATTCCATATCTCAATTTCCAAACAAATATATTCAATTCATCAATCACCATATATATTACACATATCAATATCACACTTCAACTCATGCTCATCAACAAGAGCCTCAATCTTACTAACACTTTAAGCATATCAATCCTACTTTACTCATACTCTTACATGCTCATCAATAATTAGCAACACTCACAACCAAACAATCATCATCCACATAATTTCAACTTAATCCACATCACCCAACAACTACATCAACATTTCACAATCCACTAAATTTATACATAACAACACAACTTATATCATCCATCAACTACATCAATATTTCAAAATCTTATCCTAAGGCCACTAGCCTACGTTTTCACAACCACATTACATTTTAGATACAGGAAACTGAAACCATACCTTGGCTGATTTTCCGCTTAACCCAGAACACTTTCAATTCAACTTTCACTCAACTTTCAAGACTCCAACACCTTTCAAATGAATCTTCCAGCACCAAAAGCCCATTCCAAGTCTTTCCAAGACTTCAATCAAGCTCCAATTTGACAATTTCAACTCTAATTCAACATAAACTCAACTAGTTCATACAATTGAACAATTTTAACACTAGGGCACATGAAATCAGACAAACCACAAGGGTTTAGAATTTTTTCACCTTACTCAAGGATCAAGGAGGCAAGACTAAGCCTTCCCTTCAAGCTATTTGGATCCTATAACATCAAAGAACCCAAAATCTCAACATATTTATCCAAGAATTTCAAAATCAAGGGCTGGAGAAACTAAAATGAATTCGTAACTTACCTCCTAAATAGAGTTGTGGGCTTTGTAGAGCTCGACGCCGTGGTTGCGTGGCCGCAAACGGCGCTGCGATCGGAGCTCCGAATCAAAAGTTATCAAAGATTGAAGATTGGATGAGGGTTTGAGTTTGGAAATTGGGGTTCTTCCCCTCTTGCTGCACCAGCAGCGTGAATGGCATGAAATGGGAGAGAGAAATGAGCTGAGCTCATTTAATTAAGTGAGTGGGTGGGACCCACGGGTCCGGTTTAGGTTCGATTTGATTGGTTTGGTCTGTTCGATCAAATCTTGGGCCAAATTCTTTAAAATTGGTGTCAAAATTCTCATTTTAATTTTTTCTATTATATTAAACCATAAAAAATCACATTTTTAATTTCTAGAATAAATCTTAATTTATGAGTCAATTATTTATTAAATAACTGGGTTTTACAACACCTATTCCAGAGCCATTTTCAACCTCTGTGTCATCTGAAGTAACATCCACTTTTTCAATGGCTATGATCTTCCTTTACCGTCATGTACGAAAATCACAAATCTACCAACATATTCACTTAGCTTAATGAAGAATGTAGACTTTCTGATCAAGTGCCTTGAATATCCACTATCAAGATACCACATGTTTTTGCTCCTTTTTTGATGTAAGGGAAACTTATAATACTTTCAAGAAATTAAATTTTAGATATCCAAACTAACTTAGATCTTTTGATGTTAATTCTTCTTGGTTGTCCAAAAACATTAAAATTACAAACAATATTATAAACATGATTACCAACTTTTTTTTGTAAATAAAACATTGAGAAGGAGAATGTCCAACCCTATCACAATTGAAACAAGTGTTGTTTCTTGCTGAAATTTTAGAATTGAGAAGAGGATTCTTGTTTTTTATATAAGTGCCCTTTTGATTTTTGTGAAAAACTAGTTCGGTCCTTTTGGTTTTGGATGAGGAAACTTCAAAATCAATTTTTAAATTTGGTTTTCTTTCCTTCACAAAATCAAGACCAGATTTTTTTTTATTGGCATGAACTTTGTCCAAATTTTCAAAACCTTGAGCAAACTTTGCTAAATTAATGTTTAAGTTCTTAATTCTCTCATGCAATTCTTTATTTTTCACAAGAACGTCACTTGTAGTGTGCCGAATTCCTCATTTTTAAATCTTCTATTTCAATTTTCAAAAACTCTTTTTCTTGTTTCAAAACACTAAAGGATTCAAATTTGCTTACTTGTTCCTTGACTTCGGTATTCTCCAATTTCAAGGCTTCATTTTTCTTATTACATTTATTATATTTTTATAAAGCTTTGAAGAATTTTTAATTAAATCTTCAAAAATAAAATGTAATTGATCAGTTGAAAGTTTAGTATAATTTATCTCATCATAATCAGTTTGATCAGCCATGACATAAATTTGGGCTTCATAATCAAAATCTTCTTTTTCAGTGTCATTTTCGAGATCTTCTCATAATGCCATTAGAACCTTCTTCTTCTCTCTTTTGTTGCTATCCTCTTTCTTTTTATTGTGGACATTTAGATTGGTAATGGTTAGATTCTTTGCAGTGATGACAGATAATTTTGCTTTGGTCTCTTTCGAAGTCTCTTGAAAAAGATCATTTTTTTTCCACTTTGTCTCATCATCCTTCTAAACCTTTTAGCGAAGGAGATAAGCTCATCACCAGAGAGATCATCTTCTCATTCTTCATATTTGGAGAAATCTTGGATTTTAGCACAAAATCCTTTTTCTTTAGCTCATGACGAGTTGTTTCATAAGTCAGCAGTTTTCCTCTCATCTCGTCATAGGAGATTTTTTTATATCATTGCCTTCAGCAATTGCTATGCTCTTAGTTTCTCATTTTTTGGTGAGGCTTCTTAGAATCTTTCTCACAAGCTCTTCTTCAATGTGTTTCTTTCCCATAGCATCAAGATTATTAATGATTACGGAGAATCTTTCAAACATCTCATCTATACCTTCAACTTCCTTCATGAGAAATATTTCGTACTCATTCATAAGCTTGTTAACTCCAATTTCTCGAACTTGTTCAATTCCTCCATAAGTGAGCAGTAGCTTGTCCTATATCTCCTCTACGATTTTATATTTTGAGACTTTTCTGAATTCCTCAAAACTGATTGCACAATGTATTAAAATGATAACTTTAGCATTTAGCTATATTTTCATCTTGTCTCCATTATTTCATTTCATATCCTCTTTTGAAACAATATTTCCTTCGTCATTGAGTTTGGTAAGAATGTCTGGTTCATTGAGAATGATTTTTCAGATGTTGTAATCAATGGATTGCACGAAGATTCTCATCCTTTCTTTCCAATAGGCATAGTTAATACCATTAAAGAATAATGGCCTATTGTTAGATTGTCCTTCCGTTTGAGTGAACACAACATTATTGTTTACCATGGATCATTAACTCCAAGTTGTGAAGCTTGCCCCTTGAGTCTAAGCTCTAATACTAATTGAAAGTTCTCAAGTGAGTTGAGAAATGGGGTTGAATTAAGAAACCATTTTTAGATGTGAATAAACAAGTTATGCAAAAAATTCTGATTTTAGGAGATTATTTTTGATTTTGTCTCTTGATTATGTAAAACAGCAAATGCATTAAATAAAGAAGAAGAAGAAGAGTAACACCTCGATGTATCTTGGTTCGGTCACGAAGTGCAATATGACCTACCTCCAGTTTTTCTACAACAATTGTAGAATTTTTACTATAATCAAGATAGATTACCATCACCAACTCCAAGATACGCACACTCTTGCAAACCAAAATTATCTCAAACTTAGTAAATCACCTAGGTGCTAACCCAAGCTAGTTAAGGAGAACCAAGTGCACTTTAACCCAGCACACTTTTGAAATCAAAACTCTCAATCAAAGGTTAAATAGCTTTTGTATGCACTACTCTCTTTGCGTTTTAGATCTTTTAAAGTAAGCTTGAATCTAGACAAAAAAAAGTAAAAACACACTGAAAAAAAAAAAAAAAAAACAAGGCCATTTTTTGTGATCTACAATATGCACGAAAATAATTGCCTTCTTCCTTAATAATTCATTAATATATAGAGTTTCATATCTCTTCTTTATTGTTGAAACAATTTTTTTTTTACATCAACTACTCATTACATCATTTATACTTGAGGTCATTGGCATTGAATGAAAATTCTTTTCATCTTGATTCTTCATTATTCACGTGCAGCGGCTGTCCATAAGTGTGCAATGGATTCCATTCCATTTACAATAAAGAGGAAAAAAATTTCTTTTTTGAAGTCAAAATCATGGTGCATCATATTTCCTATTTTGGCTTGAGATCTTTTTATTAATGCATATGCATTGCATAATACTATCTTAGCTTGCTTGGTATGTCATCCTTAATTGATTCCTATAATGCTTATCATAATAAAATAGTTAAATTAAAAAATAATTGATTATGTTTGTCATCACAAAATATCAAAACAAATCTTGACTCAACACTATTTTTTGTTTAATGTTTTTTTTTTAAGTCTTTCTATTGTACTTTTTTTTTATGCTGTTATTTTCGTAATGATCATTCTCCATTAAAATTTTATCATTGAATGAATTTTTCAAAAATAAATTTATTAATAGTTTATAAACTTTTAAATTTTTTTAAATTATAAATAAAATTGTCACAAAATCTATAAATTTCTATTAGTATTTGATAGACTTTTTAACAAAGAAATTACGTTACCTTAAAATAATAAAGTTAGAAATCATATTCTATTTTTTGTTAATGTCGTCTTGTTCTTTGTATGAATGGACAGTGACCAAATGTCCAAATTGATGTTTACTTGCCAAATAACGCACTTGTATCTAATTAGTTTTTCTTGTTCTAGATAATAGCATAGCTCTATAATATATACAAAATACAAAGAAAAAATGGGCGAAACCAACAACAAATTTCAGGTATATGAAAATGGCACATAAAAAAAAGGGGCATGCAGGTAAATATGAGAGCGATAGCTAGCACCATGAATATTGATGTGGTTTGATCACAATAAATTCTCTGGAGCCATTCTTGTATTGTAAGTTTTTGCAGAGTGTATAGTAATATAGTGTCAGGCTTTGGGCACTGGTTCCATATACCCCTAACTGGTCCACTTTGTCCAAGCTCCATATGCATTTACATAGGGTTGGCAACACTACCCGAACTCGCGGGTATCCATTTCGGCCCTACCCGTGCGGGGCGGGTAATTACCCGCATCCGCACCGGGACGGATTTTAATGGGGCGGGTTCTTGGACGGGGTGGGGCGGGGTCGGGTTTAGGTTAAACCCGCCCCTATCCGCCCCGATATATAAATATATATTTTTAATATATAATATATGTAAGATATATATAAAATAATTAGTAAAATGATTAATAATATTGTATCATATTTAAATTTTTACTTTAATTTATGTTATGTATATAAATAATAGTTATATAATTTTTAAAATTTTATTTTATTTTTTAGATTTAATAATTATAGAGACGGGTAGGGGCGGGGCGGGTACCCGCAGAAGCGGGTTAGGATTTAACATTTTACTACCCGCGGGTAGAGACGGGGCAGGTTCGATGCGGGTTTTTGTTGAACAAAGCGGGATCAGGTAGAGCAAAAACCCGCCCCTACCCGCTCCGTTGCCACCCCTACATTTACATTTACATTTACTACCACGTCATGTGTCGTCAAACTCTCTTAGCCATTAACCACATATAAAACAATTAAGTGTAGTGTAGTTTAGTGTGTATTTATTATGTTCGATATAAAAAAATATTGTACCAGTTCACAATGTATACTTCATTGCTGAATTAAACATATTGTAAATATAAATTAAATATTATTGAAATAATTTTTTAAATTAGTTTCTAACTTTTTTTAGTTAAACATTTTAATCTTAAAAAAATAATTATCAAATATATTCCAAAAATTATTTTTATTAGACAATACGATGTCTACATTAATTTGGTCCTTCAATAGATCATGATAATCTCCTACTGTGAGTATTAATTCACCACACGACCGTCAATTACCATGTGTCTAATAATGCCATAATAGACAAATCAATTTCTATACATAGTAGTAAATAAAATTGCATCGTTTGCAGCTATGGGGTGTTGATATTAGCAGGAACTAACACGTCTTTTTTTTTATGGGGTAGGTTAGGTATCTAATAACTTTTTTAAATAAAGTGAACAATAAATTTTAAAATTGGCTCAATTCAAGTAAAATATATTACACTCCAAATTATTCACATAAATCTTAATATTAAAAAAATCATCTATATACCTAGTAAATTAAACATCCGATATATTCATTGTTTATATTGTTTAATATTTTCATTGTCTACTTATACTTTCTTTTTTTTATTAGCCATAAAGTTGAGAATTTCAAAATTCTTTAAGGACCTGATTGTGTTTTTAATAAGAAGAAAGGAACTAAAATATCTAAATTTTAATCTTAAGGATGATAGATGTAATCTATTAAAATACTTTTATTTTACATTTTGATCAAATTCTATTTGTGTTCATACTCTATTTAGATATTTTTTTTAGGTGTTAAATATGACTATTATGGTATCCTTTAAATGAGTACATAGACAATTTAATATATGTTTGTTTCACTTTATTCTTTAATTTTAACTTATTCATTCATTATGTCAAATTTAATATAAAGTAAAAACTCAGGTACAATCTGTTAGAATATATTAGGATTAATTAAAATTTATTAAAATTATTTAGCATATTTAGATATTTATTATAGAATATTACGTCTTTATTATTTTAATTCTCTTAGTACCTATAAATATATTTTTATAATGTATCATTTTATATAATTTAAATACACACAAATCTTTTTTCTACTACTCTTTGAGAACCATTAGATGAATAGCTCTCAACTATCAGTTTCACGTAAAATTAACTGTTAATATAATTAAAGCATAATTAGACCAAAGGGCACTATCTATTCATTCATTCCTTGTTTACAATACAGTAATAAACTAAAACACAAGTATTCAATCATTGTTTTGAACTAAGTCATAAGTTATAAGTCATAAGTCAAGGAACTATTATTATTCGAAACTAAAAATCTAACTATCTTAACACATGGCACACTCATTACATATTACCCTCCTTATATCCCCTAAAGATCACCCATTGCCGCACTAGCAACAAATATCATTGTAAACCTTTTCAAAAAAGAACCTATATTGAACAATATACTTTTCCACTTCATTTTTGGAATTACCTTTAAACGATTCTCTAGTATAACTAACTTGTTCTACATCTTTACCTATCTATATTCTAATCAGCATTATCAAAACCTATGTCACCAAAATTAGCAACAACTTTCCCAAGAACATAGTTACAAATGATATCAAAGTGAAATATCATACTAAGTGTGCACAAAAAATCAGTCAATATATCAATTACTCGTATAAAATACATCATAGACTACAAATATATAGTAACTAATATGATAACTGATTTTTAATGAACATATACTTTGTATAAATTGAAATTTCCTTAATACAATTATCTTGCTTTATGTTGCATGCGTTTATACAAAAATGGATAGAATGTTAAACAGTTTGATGTATTAGTCAACTATAAACCAATAAAATATTTTCAACTTTTTAGTTCAAAATAAATAGGTAGAAAACCTTATTTTGAAAATCCTGGTTATTTATTTTATAGTTTTTGGTCGAAATCCACTAGATAATATAATAGCACTAAAAGCCATTTGTACAAGAATAAGGGAAGCTTCAAAACCGTCCCTGAAAAAACCAATTGGACCAAAAGAGAAAATTTACTATTATAGATTTACAGTGAACCAACTTCCTTGTCAATGAAAAAAAAAAGAATAAAAATAAATAAAATAAAAAAGCGTACTAATCCACTAAACACAACAGAGAACATCAGTATTCTTAAAGGCTTCTTAGCAGCCATTTTAAATTTGTAGTCTCACCTCATTCATGATTCCTCCAAAGGCTCTACACCACAAAAACCGTACCACATTTTGCATGTAGGCTATGAAACTTAACAGAGCACACTCAGCATTACATTAAGCTATTTACAACAACTTCCAAACCTCAAACTCCAAATGTTAACTTTCTCGAAGATAAATCAAATCTTTTTCCTTATGGCGTGTTAAAAAAATGCCATTTACATAGAATAAAACCCTATAGCACTTATTATGATTGGATCTATCATTAAACTAATTATATACAGGTGCTACATTAAGGCCTAAAGAGGACAAAATGGACGTAGGTGAGAGAGGACATTTTTGTCCGTGTTTAATTTAGAGAAAAATTATACAACATTGTACTTGTGTTCAAGCTTGGCAAGGCAATGATATATTCTCAACAGTGTCTTGCATTTCAGCCCTACTCCTTCTGGAAAAAGGAGAGAACAAGATCGGTATGCATGGAAAAGAGCTGTGTATCGACGAAAAGCTGTTTAGCGCAAGGCAACAAAGGAGGAATTAACTGCATTAGTTTGTCTGAAGATAATAGCCAACTCACAAAAAGCTTTGTATACAAAGAAATTTGTCATCTAAGTGACAAAGAAGGCAGCTTCATGGAGTGAAAATGCAGGGAAATTTTTCATGGATGAGTTTTATGTGCAATTTTATAGAGTTCATCCATGAAAACCAACCAACAAACAGGTTCAATTGCAACAACGATTCTCATACAACACTGTAATTGTGATCATGCTTAGCTTCTACAATGATTATTAGTGCATCTCTGTAACCAACTTCCTTCTCTCAGTTTAGACAGAAAAGCTTCTTACATGCCTTAGTGATCTTCTTTACATATTAATATAGATTTTGTGAACAGGGACGAACTAGCAGGAAGTCGAATAAATTTTGCTAGTCAAATGAAAGTTAAATCTATTTGGATAATTAACAAGACATAAAATTAAGGGAGCGAACCTTCATGAAAGCCCGATCACGATTTGGGAATGAGTCAATGAAGCTCTCCTTCAAAAGCAAGGATACCTGAATATACAAACATGTTAGTTCCTAAACAATACATGCTATTTTCCATAGAAGACAACCTTCATAAATGATTGCACCTCTGAATTCATGATGACTTAAAATTAGAATTATTGAATTTTCATTACTTGTCTCAATTTTTTTATATTTAATTTTGCTCATCGAGCTTCAATGTTAAACTTACTCTTATAATGTTTTCCTTCAACAAAAGGCAAAGTGAAGAGACAAAGATGACTTGGCGAAGACTTGTAGGACTAGTGTTGATTACATAACCGAAGTTGAAAATGTTCTATGTAGGGTTGAAAATATTCAACAGAATAGTGTTAAAGTTAGGGTTAGGAAACCAACTTTAAGGAAGAATTATAAGTGAAAACCAACTTAGTAACTCACAATGATTTGGACCCATTAACAAATAGATACACAATTAATCATCAATAACAAACAACTCCATAACAAGGACTAACTATTTATCTGATTCCTTTTTCCCTCCATATTGTGCATACCAAGTAAATTTATCATAGATGCGTTGAAAGAATTTAACTGATATAGATCAAAAGAAGAAAACACAAACCTTGTCATCATTTGATTGTACATTGGTTATGGTGTGAGAACGGAGGTTACAGCAAAGGGAATCCAAGTAAGATCTTAGTACTGACAAGAATCCCTTGGCAGCTTCAACCTGAGTAGAATAAAACAAAATGAGAGAGAGAGAAAGAGAGAGAGAGAGTACAACAAACATGTTTGATAAAGTCATTAACATATTGTAAAAATCTTGCAGACTACTTGGATTTTTGAATTAACATAATCATGAATTATCAGGAAGCTAAATAACTTATTCTTCAAAACATTGCTCTTTCGTCACGGTAACATTTGAATATTAAACATAATAATTACCGCAAATGGAAAAAGAACAGGCAATAGAGACTAAATAAAGGAAATAAATAAACAATATAATAAAAAATAATGCAAATGAGAATATAATTATTAAAGGCACACCTGGACTTCAGTACATTCATACACTGGCCTTTTCCTACCCAAGTAACTTTCTCCCACAAGAGTAGCATGATAAGGACGTAAAGAAGACATTAACTCTTTCTGTCTTGGAAGTTGAGGTATTGTCGGAGACCTTACCTATAGGAAAAACAAAATAGCACTTTGATAAGAAACCATGTGTTGTGCCTTTCTACAACTTAATATATTGTCAATGCTAAACTAGAAGTTAAAGAGGATGAAGCAAATAATAATAGAAGCTGAGCACCATATATTTTATGGCCAAGATTAAATGCAGCCAGCACTTTCATGGAAAAAGCTTCTCGTAGAAACTAATTACAACTACTTAATCAATTACTTCTTTGAAATGCTAAAGGTATTACTCAATTATTTTTATATGATACTGGGATTGATATTAAGAATCATAAACCAATAAATTTGGATAGCACCTTTATTATATACCTATATTAAAAGGAATTGATCCCCATAGATTCCTTTTTTTTCAAATGGTAGAAAGAAATATTATTATAGGAGGTATATAATACAAAATCAAGAACATGACATTCTTATACAAAAATCTCAAATAACAGAGAAATCAACTAAAAATGCCCATCAATGTGAGGTACATAAACCATCTAAAGTAACTACTCACTTAGCTAAGTGCTGCAAAATGTACAAAAAAAAAAAAAACAGCTTATCTAATAAAATATACTGACTAGTGATAAATTTATCTTGGGCCATTTCAATCCCAGGCTTCAAAGAGTTAAATTTAGAATACTGCCAACCCATGCCTAATTAACTCTCTAAAAAAAATTAAAACGAAGGAATGCCTTATCATACCTAATATACTAAAGCATACATCACAAAACCAGAACACTGTAATACTAAATTGATGGGGGGGGGGGGGGGGGAAAGAATCAGTTTCTATCAGCATTGCAAGATCTAAAAAAAAATTACACACCTGGTTTCTATTAGCATCAATCAGAATAGCACTAGTTAATTTTGACTGAACTTCATTGGTCTTGTTCTTGACACCAACCTAGAGAATCAAATGTTGTAGCCAGTTACATTCCAGAAACGATATCACCAAAGGTCAAAACAACAACAAATTGGAACCAAATTTAAAAGTAGTTGCTCTAGTAACAAATTCTAGGTTATATTCCAATTTCTTAAGGATAATATAATATTCAATGTGTATTCCAAAGTAAAGTATTCAATATCGTATCTAGCAATCATATGAATAGGAAAGCCTAAGAGCAACCCAAGCAAAGATCATGGAGATTTAATTAATAATAATAATAATAATAATAATAATAATAATAATAATAATAATAATAATTATTATTATTATTATTATTATTATTATTATTATTACAAAAATCAGATATTTCCCTTGAAAGCAAGCATAAATAGAATACTCACTACAAAAGGTACAGGTGCGTCCAAAAATTCAAGCATGTCATTTGGTAAAACCTGGAAGAAAATATCATTATCAAATGGTAAGGTGAAAATAAATGAACATGCCACTATCAATATTCTCTTTAACTAAGAAAAGGGAAAGAAATCAAACCGGCATTAGCAAGCTTTGCCATCGGAAGGGTCGGATTAGGGGAATAACCGACAAAACTGAAGCAGATAAGATTCCCTGGTCATGGGAGATGTAAAATGTTTCTGTCAATCTCTATTAGGAAGTATCAACGATTCAAGAGATGCGCCAATTTTAGGAAATAAAGGGGTTGTTTGGTTTAGCTGTTTGCTGTTTTCATTTTCCAAAAAATATATAGAAAAGTGGTATAGAAAACATGTTTGGTTATCCATTTTCATTTTCAATTTTAGAGAGAAAACCCAAAACTTTAGAAAATTATGAAACCTATAAAAAGGTGTCTTCCATGTTTTCACTTTGCGGCAGTGACAACTTTGCATTTTCAAACAATTTTGTTCTTTCTGTCCCAATCTATAACACAATCTCACACCAGCAACAACACCTGGCTGAAGAGGTTTCATCGGATATGTTGCTGCAATGATGAACCTCACGCTTCTCTTGCACACCATAAGTAGCCATAAAAGTCGAATCCTTCCATGTCGAGGTTGATTTGTCAACAAATCAACATTGACGACATGCATTTCGGAGTTCAAAGACATTGCTTCTCATTATGATTGGTCATATAACCACCAGATTTCTTCCTCCCCTATTCGGTGTTAACAGTCAGATTCTCCATTCGCTTGATTGATGGTTGACTCCCATCTGATATAATTAGTGCATTGATATAACCAGTTCGTAAATCAATGGCCATGATCAACAAGAGGAAGCCATAGACTACACTATGACATGATTGAAAGGAGGAAGGATGATGAAATTTGGTTGATCAACTAGTGTTTGAGATGAGAAAGCTGTTCAGTGTCATAATTGGGCTATGTGGAAGCGATGGCTTTGTTGTATATTTGTGAAGTACGGTAGTGTGACCAATAGGAAATGGTGGATGAAGCAAGAAGCGAAAGTTTCAAACCTTGGAGAACCAAAAATGAAAATAGAAAACAAAACAGAAAATATTTCCCGAAACCAAACACCCCTAAATTTTCCAAAACAGCAAAAAGAATATTCGGTATCAAGCTATGGGTGCATCCATAATCGTAAATTGTAAGAGTTACTGATTTGTAAAATTGAAAAATAAGAACAGTTTTAAGATCTTTAAGAATTAACATGAGTTGTACTAAAAACAAGCAGCAACATAATTGATGAAACATGCATGAATACATCAACAGACACAAAAAGAAAAGAAAATCAAAGTATAATGCTAAGAGGATGGAAAACAAATCAAATACCCCTACTACTTTTGCTAATAGAGCAAGGAATTATGGATCAAGGAATATATTGTATATGAAGCACAAACTATATATAACCAAGCACCCAAAAACATTTGCCCAAACATAGTCAGAAAGATTATCTTTAAGGCACAAGATAACATGATGTACCAAATTGGAACAGACAACAGCTATCTGTTTTTCTAGTAGTGCTCCTGCAAAGAATGTTAACACCTGTAAAATCAAAAGACAATTATTTAGCGTTTAAAACTCCCAAGCAAGGATCACAAAAGTGTTACATTTCACCTTTGGAAAACGGGGGTGGGGGCGAGAGGGAAAAGAAGTCTAGCAACCAGTTTAACCAGTTTAACTTCAGTGCATAATTTCCCTCAATTTTGGAAAAAATTGAAGTGAACAATCAATAATTAATACTGGGTCTTTTCTTTGAATCATGAAGAAATAGTTATTAATGGAGTCATATATGTCCGCAATTTACAGGTTTTGCAATAAGGCATGAACCTACATTAACTACATATGCAATTGAGCATGTATTTGCAAAACATTATGCCAAAACACAACTTACATTTTCAAGTCTCAAGGTACCACATATACATGCAACAGCCCATATAGATAATGCAGTTGCCTCCTCCTCGGCAAAAAGAGAGCGATGTGCCTGAAAGGAGCAAACAACAGTTTAGTAATATATTTATGATGAGCACAAAGATGGTTTCTCTATACACAAGACTCCAACCTAAACTAAAATCACTGGAGACTAGATGTGCATGGCCATAATCCACAAGTGGAAAGGCTGTTTATAGGGTTTGAACCCATAACTCAAGGTCACTTGACAACAAACTTTATCATTGCTCCAGCACTCATCAAAATTTGTTTTTCCCACGACCATACAATTATTAGAATATTACCCAGAGTGATCTTTGTGCTGCAATGCAGATAGTTGGAGAAAATATAAGGCGGTAAGAAAGAGACAAAAGTAGCTGTAAGTGAGGCAAGAACAAAAACATATGATGGTCTCTACCAGTCTTTAAGAACGAAGGAAGGAGAAAAAAATATATA
The DNA here is from genome assembly GCF_003086295.3 of Arachis hypogaea. NCBI lineage: Eukaryota > Viridiplantae > Streptophyta > Magnoliopsida > Fabales > Fabaceae > Arachis > Arachis hypogaea. Next base: position 18,801,930 of record NC_092037.1, on the reverse strand, counting down.
TAGAATAAGAGCCGTGAAATAAGAACAAGAGACTTGGATCAGGTTAAGTGCATAAATGATAAAGATAGAGAGGTTTTGGCTCAAAATGAGAAGATTAGTGAAAGGTGGAAGAGCTACTTCTACAAATTATTTAATGAAGGACAGAAGATTCTTCCAAATCTTGATCGGTTATGCACGAGGGGAGAAGATCAAAATTTCTAGTACTATCAAAGGATTCGACACTTTAAGGTAAAAGATACTCTAAAGCAGATGAAAAATAACAGGGTAGTAAGACCCGATAATATTTCAATTGAAGTTTGGAAGGGCCTTGGAAAGAAAGACATCAGTTGGTTAAACAAACTTTTTAATGAGATTTTAAAGTCAAAGAAGATGCCAGATAAGTGAAAAAAGAGCACATTGGTACCTATCTACAAGAATAAAGGGGATATACAACGTTGGAAAAACTATAGAGGAATCAAGCTCATAAACCATATCATGAAACTATGGGAAAAAGTGATAAAATGGAGGCTGATATAAGAAACACAAGTAACAGAGAACCAATTTGGTTTTATGTCAAGCAGATCCACCACTGAAGTTACATACTTGTTAAGAAGAATGATGGAAAGATATTGTAGTAATAAAAGGGATCTACATATGATATTTATTGATTTGGAAAAAGCGTACGATAGGGTGCCAAGAGAGATCTTATGGAAGGTTTTGAAAAGGAAGAGAGTAAGGATCGCATATATTCGTGCAATTAATGACATGTATGATGGGGCTACAACTAGTGCGAAAACTCAAGGTGATATGCAGAAGAATTTTCTATTGGTATAAGATTACACCAGAGATCATCTCTAAGTCTATAACTTTTCACATTAGTCTTAAAAGTACTCATAAATATCCAAGAGCCTGTGTCATGGTGCATGTTTTCTGCCGATGATATCCTCCTTGTGGGAGAGTAAAGAAAAAATCTAAATAATAAGTTGAATTTATGGAGAGAAGTTTTAGAAGTGTATGGTCTGCGCATAAGTCATAGCAAACGGAATATATGGAATGTAAGTTCGGCCGTCAAAGGAAAATCTCTAATACAGAGGTGAAGATTGAAAAAAACATCCTACAAAAAGTTAAAAGTTTTAAGTATGGGTATATCATACAGAATAATAGAGAGATTAAACAGGATGTAAATCAAAAGATCTAAGCAAGTTGGTCAAAATGACGGAGTACGTCTGATTTTATATATGACGAAAAAATGTCTTTAAAACTTAAAGGTAAATTCTATCGTACTGCTATTAGACCGACTATACTTTATGGTAAAGAGTGTTGGGCGGCCAAAGGAGAACACGAACATAAGTTAAGTGTGGCAAAGATAAAGATGTTGAGATGGATGAGTAGTCGTACGCGATTGGATAGAATAAGGAACGAAAGTATAAGAGAGAGAGTCGGAGTAACACCTATTGTGGAAAAGATGATAGAATTGCGTCTCAGGCGGTTTAGACATGTGAGAAGAAGACCGAAAGAGCACCCAGTCAGGAGGATGGATGAGATGGAAGATGGACAAAGGGTGAAAGGCAGAAGAAGACCTAAAAAGACCATCCATGAGGTGGTCAAACGAGATCTACATGTAAACGTTCTCTCTATAAACATGATACATGATAAAGCTCAATAGCGTCGTTTAATCCATGTAGCCGACCCACCTAGTGGAACAAGGCTTGGTGATGGTTGTTGTTGTTGTACTCAAATCCTAGCAAGATTATCACAACATACCTCAGCTAATTCCCGAGCTAAACTGCAAGACTTCAAATCAACAATTGAACTAGCAAGGTTTAGGACTATCTCATGTGATCGGTGATATTCCACAGGATGCAGGTGCTCCAACGGATGAAATCTAACTGTTGAACCCCTTGCAGGGCAACCTAAACAATAATATTCACTAATAATCTGTAGTGGAGCACATTTATTTGCCTGCAGATTGATAAAATAACATCAACTAAAAAAGATCATTACAAAAGACTAGAAAAGGAACATTTCACTCTACAAACCTTGGCCCATTCAAGAATATCATGAAGGTCATTTAAATCATCTTGGCCCGAGATAGATGCATCTTCTGTCTCAGTATCATCAGGATCACTCCTGAAATTCCTATCTTCACACGGTGAACTTTGAAAGCTGCATAAGTAGATCAAAGTTTAAGATGCATCACTTATAAGAAATGGACACTAAAGTATCAAACAAATCACAAAAAACTGCAATCTTGATAAGATGAAATTCCAGAAACAGCATAAGGCAGGGTATGTTGTTCTAGAAGCACCAGTAAGAATGAAAAGGACAACAGCTTAGTAGAAGATAACTAGAAGATAAATGCGTAATAGACCCCTATAATTAAGAGGTAAACTACCGGAAATGAGTGTAAGCAAAGAATCAACGCAGAAGGGTAATGAGAACACAATGGAAATAAATGGAGTATCCATAATGTTAGTCCCGAACATAACCAAATGTCAAAGGCTAGAAAGTAAAACTAAGGAGATGGAGAGAATTTCATCGTGTGAGGATCAGAGCATAAGGGAGGCGAGGATAGTCGAAGCACACTCTCTTGGCATATCCACAAGACACTTAAGGAGAACTGAGCAAAAACAGAAAGAATTTATTTAAATAAACGAGGAAAAAACAACAAATGACACATATAACAGGTTCATCAAAAGAACTTGTTTATGCTCCATGTACTTCTAGATCTGGCTACAGAAGGGGAAAAAATCAAGTCAAGTGAACAGTACACTTTATTATTTTATGCTGAGATCGTACAAATATGGACAAAAATGGATAGTACAATCACGATTTCAAATACCTGCAGGATGATTCAGAGCTTTCATACTGGCCATTACGCAGGAGTGGAAGAATAGCATTTGGTAAACGCTTATCTTCTGAAAGCTTGTTTGTCACAAATGCATCTCCATACACATCACTATCCTCAAAATGAGCAGGGATTGATTCTTCTTTCAAAGTTTTTCTCTGTGTTTCAGGACCAACTGGCATGGAATTTTCATTATTGACTCTATACTTCAATGTGTCCAGCTTCACATTTACCATTTGTTGCTCAGGAGGATTGCTGTAACCCTCAAATTTCGCAGGTAAGGATCCTAAGGTTGATTGAGAAACAGTTGGATTTTCATCAGTATCATCTAATGGTCTTTCATTTACCAATACACACTCTGAATGTCCCTCTGAGTTTGTTTCTTCATAACAATCATCAAACTCTAAATTTAAATCTCCAACACTTTTTGTCAACCTGTCTAGCCGTTCTTGCATGAAAATGCTACAGGACAATGAGCATAATAAGATGCACACCAAAACCATAAAAACATATCAAAGGCAATAAGTCAGAATGCAGATAACTCCAAGTATAATTCATCAGAATACGTGCTAATAAAATATAGGTAATTCAAATAAGTGTGTCCAAATACCCAAATAACCGAAGTACCAAGAATAAGATGATAGTTATGCCTTATGCAATAAAGTGGGATCGCTTACACAAAACTATCAAGGCCACTAAGCTATATAAAATACCATTTATGTAAACGATAGAAAGAAGAATCATTACTCAATATGCCTCTGAAATGTAAGGGAAAGGATAACCTTCTGTATGTTTAATCTTTGGCATAGATGAACATGAATGAATAAAGAACCACTATCTAACAATGCAAGAAACCTCAAGCTACAGGTGCGAGCAACGCACGGGCCCACTTTTTACTCAGAGGAATGGGTGGAGGATCAAACTCTAGAGCACTTACCGTTTGGAAAGCTTCAAAAGTAACTTTTTTGAGCTTTTGACTTATGAAAAGTAATAGTATTAATGTTCAAAACTATATTGCAGCTTTCTAAGAAGCTATTTAGGAACTTATAGAGAAGTTAAAAAAAATGACTTCTCTCCTAATGCTACTACTTTTATCACATTTCTATAAAATAAGTATTTTTAGAACTAAAAACCCAAACACAAAATAACTTATTTATAAGCTACTTTTAATATAATCATTTATTGTTTAAGTTATTTTTTCAAAAGTAGCTTAATTAAGTTGTTTACCCAAACTGGCCCTTAGCCATGAAGGCTCTTCAATATAATTTTATGATCCACTATATTTTAGAAGTTTAAGCTGATAAATTAGGCATGTGATTAGTTTTATATCTACCATGAAAGATGAAAGAAATACAAGAGACAAGAGTCTATAATCTAGTCGTTTGCACAATAGATTAAGCTGATAAATTAGACAAACAATATATTGTTTGCATCACCTAGTGATTGGCCATCAATTAACCAATTTTATCCATCAGTAACCGACACTGAGATGTGTATTTTCAGCCCAAGTACATTGATTTCATTTGTCTTTGAATTGTTGCTTCAACAGCTCTACCTTTATAATTCATTAGTTTAACTAAATGCTTACATTCGTACTGTCTGTCTCCATTTGAAAAACACTTTCTTTTCAAATTATTTAACTGATCACAGAGACATAATTCAACTTCACAAATCATACAAAAAAAAAATCTAGCATCAAGTTTCATAAGACTAGAGATAGTCACTAGACACTTTTATGCTTTGGTTCAAGGAACAGAAGCATACTTCCAAAAACGTAATAAAGTAGGTGAAAATCAAATCATAAATATCCTCTACAATTCTCCTTTAACCAATAAAGGGAACTTGGGATTATTAGGAACACCTACCTGTTCAAGACGCCAAAATGCAACTCGAAAAATGGGAGCCTTGAGAGAATGCAGTAACATCTCTTTGTACTCAATAAATAGCGTCTAAGAGATAAGTTAGACGGCTGCTTTTGAGAAATCAGGGAGAGCAGTCCAGAGGGCTTTTGCACTAATTCTTCAACTAACACACAGCACCCATAAAGTGTTGAATTATCAGCACCCTATGAAGTTTATAATAGTAAAAAAAAACAATTGTGAGTACTTGAATGAGCATAATATAAAGAGAATATGGGGGACATACAAAAGATGGTGAAGCTATTAAATATTCACATTCACACTTGAGAACCAATTAAACAAATATACAACCATTAGGCCCTAAGGCATAGTTTATTTGGTCGAGAAAAAAAATATGGTCTAAGAATCACTATTATTGAATTGTGCGATTCCATACCATGAATAGCACGAGTCGATACGAATCATACAATCGCAATTCGAATTCATTAGATGAATCAAAGTTGCTTCAAAATTGGTCAACTCGAGGTAGGAATCACAGAATACGAGCCGGAATAGTGAATGGCAGTTGCATATAATGCTGCCATTCCTGTTTTGCAGGTTGCAAAAACAGGTCAAGATGACCAATGATAATTTCACATACTTTCCTTGTGTTTTCTTTTCATAACTCCTTCTAAACAATGTGTCTCACTTCTGTTTTTCTCAGAATAATATTATAAAATAATACTTAAGTATGCACAAGCAGTGCATTCGAATTCTTTGTTTAAGGAGTTTTTCAATAAAAAAAGAAATCAATACACCAGACTGTGCAATTTAGACGAAGGATTTAAAAATCAAAATATCTACTAAGCACTAATCAAGAGCATGCAACCTCTCTTCTTCTGTGCTTCTTTGTTAGCTTCTATATGGTAGATACTACTTACATAAGATGTGTCTTTTGTGAGATTTTTATTGGTGATGATTTTGTGTTTTGGAGTTTGTACATGACTTTGATAATGACTTTATGTTAATGGTTTGAGGAATGTTATATACACCACTTTTGTGTAAACCACTCTTGTACACCTTTCACTTTTGGTATTATGAGTGGTGGATGAGAAGTGAAATAAGATAAAAAGATTTTTTTTCATACCATAAAAAGAAAATACACAAGAGAAGTATACGCAAAGAATAGTGCAAATATCATTTCTCTAATCGTTTTATAACTTCTTATTCTAGAATGCTATTTTGTTAATGATATTTGTATATATCATGTAATCTTACATTGTGCTTTTAAATCTTATGATTTGCAATATTTAGCTTGGCAATTCAATTTGTGAAATGTGAATTGCGATTCAATAACCTTGTTAAGAACTCCTTTTAAATAACCTTCCAAAGAAAATAAAAGAAGAGAATATAAGAAAATGTAAACAAAAGACATTAAAATTCAAAGTCATTACCTGTAACCTAAATACAAATGACAGATCCCGCTGTTTAATATGTTCCTGCGATAATCAATATACAAACACACCACTGGGTATCAGGATTTAAAAATCATAGGCATCCCTCCAAATTATTCAGATAAATTGGTGTTACAACATTTCAGTTAAACCAGATTTTAATTTTAAAAAAAATGCTTTGGCATGGTTATTAAAATGGGAAAAGAGATATAAGAATGGATTAAGTGTCTTTTGTCTATTACACATAATTACAACCCCTTAGAATGACGAGATTTACTGAAAGCAATTACAAAAGCACAAGAATAAATAAATGATTAACAAACCTAAAATACCAAGTTATAGTTTGATGGCATAGTTAATATCTTTTGAGTTAAAAAGCCTGCAAGTAGGACACCTTAATTTCACCATTTTCAGAAATAAGTATCATTACCAAAATAAGCCTACCTTAGTTTCCAATTTTAGTATAATATATATTGATGTAGAATGAAGTTGTAGACAGAAGGAAACAAAATTGACAAACATATAATATCATTTTAGTGTTTGTTAACAATTGATCAGACATGTAAAACAGAAGAGGGTAAGTCCAATATCAACAATGAGAATTATTTGCATCATACTAATGGAAGCATAAATACCTGCCCATAAAGAATTTCATTCAACTGACTCAAGGAGGGACTTTTCTCAATACCATGAACCTAAAATCACATTAGCAAGACACAAATAGCAACCAAGTAAAATCTCTGCACAAATTATTCAACTTGAAAATAAATTAATCTAAGATGAGACAGTATATGAATAAATTGAAAGAAGTTTTTCATGTGATCAAATTGAAAGTATATCACTTCAAAAGCTATACTTTTTACTTATGTTGGATCATAATAACTCACAATACTAGAGATAATCTATAGCTGAACAAAATTAATGATGATGATGTATTGAAACTAGAAATAATAATAGTGGTGAAACTAAAATGACACAAAAAAATATAAATATATTCATCATGCATACACCTAACCTCCACGCCACCAGGGAAGCAAAAAGAGAGAAGATCCTTGTCTCTAAGAGGCAACTGTTTCTCTGGAGGGTAAACAAATAAGACCTGAAGGGGGAAAAGGGAATATACAGTTAGTGGTCAAAGAAATTCACTGTGGTCATAGCATTATAATAGCATTATAATTGCGATGGAAGTAATAATATTAATCTAGTATTTATAACCAAAGATCAAAACCTGAGGTTCAATGTTGGGTTCTACACGAAATTGACCTCCACACTTCCTAAAAAGATATTGACTTTGCAGTTCCTGGATATCACTATTAGGATTAAGTCCGCAAATCACCATGCTTTCAAACAGTTTCGTTGGCTCCTTCCAAGATCTATGGTCCTATAACTCATATTTGATAAAACGTATCAGTGTATGAGAACAAATCGGGAGCAATTTAGCGAGTGAAATTAGAGCAGTAGAACAAATCTTCTAAAAAAGAACAAAGAAAAGAGAGCATTCAAAACCAACAGCTAATAATCCTACATTATTCACAAGCAGCTTAAGTTTCTTTACAATTTATAGTTTATACTTTACACTTTATAGTATATAACCAAAATCAAAAAGATATAAGACAAGCAAGTAATACCAATCTTATGCATTTAATCAGAAGATTTTACCATGTACTGCAACTGTAAGTTTGTAGCCCACTGACGTTTCTGACTCGTTAGAATTTCGGGATTATAATTCATATATTTAACATCAGAAGGCCGCGAAAATCCTTTTATCATTTTTGTAACTTGATACTGCAGCCTTTGAAGTTGACTATTACTTCCACTTCTACTTCCAATCCCACTTCCCCGAGGATTATCTTTTGATGGATACATTACAGAGGGCCTTGGAGAATTCATAGCAGTAGCGACAGCTTTAGCCACATCCTCCTTTGTCTGCATAAAAAATGAAGGGCTACCCGAGTCTTCCTCCTTTGCCATGCCACCTACTTGTTCCTTCCTAAATCCGATAAATAATGACTCAAACAAGTTAAATTCTCTCGCAAGCAACATAACTTCAATGAATCTCAAAATCCACCGGAACCAAAGCTTAAAATATATCAGATACACTCTGAATCCAGCATGCAAATCAAACAGCAACATAAATCAACAAGAAAAGCGCAGTGAGATGGTTATAAACAAGCAAGTATACCTAGAATTCACCAAAACCTTCTACTATCACTATCCAAAAGAGCAATTAGCAATTTTTCTACAAGCCACCAACTGAATAACAAAAGCAAATAAAAAATTGAAGCTAGCATATGTTGTGGGGCCACCACCCCCATGAATAATTTTTCATTTTTAAGTCATATGCCTCACACACAAAGATGCAAAATCTCTCACGTAAAAACTTGCTATCAACAAAGAAGCTTAAATATTTCTAATATCTTTAAAATTAAGAAAAAAAAATATTTCTTGACCAAAATAACGTCATATTTATGTCAAACTCAGCTTCTTCAACGCTACACAATCTTACTATATTAAACAAGCTAAAAAACACAAGAGAATGAAAAGTGAAAGCAAAAAATTGGACGATATACATAAAAGCTCAGGGGAAAAAATAAATTGAAGCATCCCGAAACGAGAAAAGAAAAAAAAAATCAAACAGGAAAAAAAGAAAAGCTCAGGAAAAATTCTAAAAAATGGAATTTAGAAAATGAAAATAAAAAACATCGAAAAACAAGAAAGATTGAATTGAACAAATGCATAGCTGAAATTAGAACATGAAAAAATCTCATAGAAAATAAGAAATTAGGAAATTTTATGCTCACCTAGACATAGCCGAAGAATGGAAATAACAATAGGAACAGAAAGAATTATAGAGAAAAAATTGGTGGAGAAAAAAAGGAAGTTCAGGTAGCCATGAATGGAGGCAAAGGCTTTATGAAAAGGGAGACAGAAAAAAGGAGAAATACTTTAGGAAGTTTTTTCTTCGGGTGGCAAAATCTTTAATTATTTAATATTGCAATGGAATTGGAAATTTTAAGTATTTAATCCAGTATAGGAGCATCCTAGGGAAGTTTTTTAATGATGATCTACATTATTACGAACAAACTCTATAGAAGATTGTCTTCAAAAAAGCACTTCATGATCACACCCTATTTTGATGTTCCATCACAAAACAGTCTTCAATCTTTTCATTACATATATATAAAAATAATAAAAAAAATTAGTTGAGATAATAAATTATTAAATTAATAAAAATATTTGGATTTAAATTTTGAAAAGCACAAAAAATATTTTTTTGAATTATATAAATCGAAAGAGATTTAAAAAAGTTGTGTACTAATCCTTTTTATGTCGCCATTATATATATAATATGGGAAAGTATGAGAAGCCAATGGAATATTTGTACAGTGTGAACAATGGAAGTTTAAGGAGTATTAGAGATATAATCATTAGTGTTATATTTTTTCATCAGCTGAAATTTTTGGGATGAGTGGTATCATGATATGGTATTAGAACTTTAAATCCGAAAAGTCAAGAGTTCGACAAAAAGTATCAAACTATTAAACTAAAGTTTGACGAAACTATTCATCATGATAATGTTTTTCCATCTACCACATATATATCATAAAGTGAGCATCAAATATTCGGTGTAGCTTTGAAAACTCACCTTTCATTTCTTCCTTCCATTAATTATGTTTCTCATATAGCCCTATTCCTCATGATGCTGCATTTGTTTTAGCAGTTACAAATTTTCACTTACACACAAACACAAACACAAGAAAAGCTAATAAGAGAAGAGTGGTAGTAAATTGAAGAAGAATGAAAATTCCAACAAGGCTCTATAGCTTTCAAAGGCCACATCAATTGTTGATGTTTCATAGAAAACGCAACAGCAAAGTTATTAGCTCTTCAGTGACACTTGGGCTTGGCAATAATAATGTGAAAAGATGATGTTACCCTTCATCTTCAAGCATTCTGAGGGAGGTTTTTTTCAAGTTGAAGAATAAATTGAAGCAAGCTCTGTTAGTGTTGCAAGTGTGAGGAGTGCCGAAGTTAGTCGCACATCAAAGAAAATAAGGAAGAGTGAGGAGTTTATAAGATGAGAGACCCATTAACTTGACACCTTGAGGTTTTGAGTTGGATGTGGTGTCATCTCATCTTATGTTCTCTCACTTGATTCCTCCCCGAAGTCTCCCGGGTTGTCGAGAGCTCTCCACGGTTGGCCCAACAAGCTCTCGGGTGGAAAAGGAGCAATGATACTTGAAACTAGGGGTGTAATCGGTTCGGTTTGGTTCGGTTTTGGACCAAAAACCAACCGAACCGATCTGATCGGTTCTACAATGAGACCAACCATTCGGTTGATTGCTGTTTGAACAACCGAACCGAACCGAACCAACAGCGGTTTGGTTCGGTCGGTTTTTTCGGTTTTTTATTCTTAATAATCAGAATTTAAATTTCCATAAAATTAACTTTAAAACCGTCAATAAACTAGAATAATAAGAGTATATCACATCCAAATTCAATACAAATTTAATTTAATTAAACATAAAACAAATACAATTAAAAATGTCTAGTAAAACAACAAAAATAATCACACTTTAAACCGAAACAGTCACTTTAAAATAAATAAAAACCAAAAAGCTACCATGCTTAATATGAATCTACACCAGACTCATCATCATCTTCCCCAACTTGATGCGTCAGTTCATTGGGCTGTTCATTGCTTGTTGGCTGCATATATATAAACATAACAATGAAAAATTAGCATTTTAAGCCACAACAACAATTTGTGAAACATATTATATGCAGCCATAATGGAAATATAAAACAAATTAACACATTATATGCAGCCGCAACAAATTACAAAATATATTATACAAATTAAAACATATTATATGCAGGCACAACAAATTATAAAATATATTATACAAATTTATATGCAGCTAGATATTATATGGATTAAAACATATTATAATACAGCCACAACAAATTATAAAACAAGATTACAAGATAACAAATTAACGGTACACATAAATATGCAGCCATAATGAAGAAAATAATAATTATGACTTGTTGATCCTTGATGCAATTTTCTAACAAAAATAAAAGAAAGAAGATATAAAAAGAAAAAACTTCTTTGAAAAAATTATCAAGTGGAAAACAGTACAAAAAATCATTGTTCTGCTTCAAAATACAAAACCGGCAGGAGCACAAAGTTGACAAGCAAGGTAATCTGGTTTGACACAGTCTGCCGATCATGCCTCTAATCCAAAATAATTTAACTCCAACAAAAGTCATCTGGTTTCAGATGATTAAAACAGATTATAAAATATATTATATGCATTAAAGCATATTATATGCAGCCACAACAAATTATTTGAGTTGATTAGATTAATGCAGTAAAGAACTAAGATAAATTCTGCAGCAAGATGTTAGGCTAGCTGAGATATAAGTGCAGAAAAGAAGTGATTGAGTAATATTTTATGACTAGAATTGATAGGATAGAATTATATCCATTGACTACACCATATACCTTATATATATAGCTATAAGACTAACTACTTTTTGTTATTGAAACAGAACACAAACTAATGAAACTCTCCCCTATTTGCTTGTTGTACGTTCCATAATTTTTACTGATTCTTGATTTTCTTCTTTATGGGAAACATTGTTAACTTTTTATTGGATAAAACAGAGACCAGGGTTTGGTAAACAAGATAAAAAGCAAGAACAATAATTAAGCAACAACAATAAAATTCTGCAGAAAAAAATTTCAATGAAACTCATCTTTCTAATTTAAGCACAAACTAGCAACAACAATAATTTTAATCAGTAACAGCAACAACAATCAGGGACAAATTAAGCACAAATCAATAAGAGCCCTCAGAGACAAAATCAATTATAAAAATTTGAAAATCAGATCTAACCTCCTAAGAAGACATTGTTCAGGTGCTTTTTGCAGGAGAGGGCTCGACGACCGGAGTGCTGCTCTGCTTAGGGTTTCTTGCCAAGACTTAGGGTTTGTTCTGACGGCTTGTGACCGGACGACGGCGTGGACTCCGGACTGCACGAGGACGCGAACTGGACGATGCTGCTGGCTACACGACGATGCTGATCTTTGCTACGCCTGTGAGCCTGCGACGGAGATGAATGGACGACGCTCTTTGGCTCTCTGGCTCTCTCAGGCTCTCATCCTTCCAGACATGGCCGTGTGGAGGAGGAAGAATGGAAGATGGAAGTGAGCTGTGGCCTGTGGGTGAGTGGGTGTCTCGTGTCTGTGTGAGGAGTGAGCAGTGAGCACCACTGAGGGTGAGTGGGTGATGCGCCGCGTGAGTGAAAGGAAGAGAGAGTGAGGCTGTGAGAGTATTCAGAGTCTAGGCTTTTATACCTAGGTTAAATCAGTAAGGGTAAATCAGTAAAAAGAATCACTTATGCAGCATTCTATTCGGTTCGGTTTGGTTCGGTTCGGTTTTTACTAAACCAACCGAACCGAACCGATCAGTTTAGTTCGAAAAAAACAAAAAAAACCGATTTTTTTAGTTTTTTAATCAGTTGTTGTAATTTTCGATTCGGTTTTGCAGTATTTTTCGGTCCGGTTCGGTAACTTACACCCCTACTCGAAACTATAGCTATTGGCTCAAATTTGATGATGGTCCTCCTTCAATTCATCATGTCCCATCTAAAGTTTGTTGATCCTTTTTCTTTTTTTTTTTCTGTTTTTTGAATGATTATTATTAGACTTAATTACTCTGTTGGTCCCTATAATTTTGCGAAATTTTTAATTAGGTCTTTATATATATATATATATATATATATATATATATATATATATATATATATATATTAATTAGGTCTTTGTACTAAATTTTTTTTTCAATTAGGTCTATCTTGTATTAGTAGTAATTGGCTTAATTTTATAAGAACCCAACTAAAAAAAATTAGTGTAAGGACCCAAATAAATGGTAAAAAAAAGTATAAAGACCCAATTAAAAGAAAATTGGTGCAAGATCTCAATTAAAAAGAAAAAGAATACATGACCTAATTAAAAATTTTGTGAAATTATAGAATGCAACAGAGTAATTAAACCTTATTATTATTATTATTATTATGAATAATAGTTGATTTACATGTTGTTGTTATTCCATAGTCATGTGGTGGTAACATACTTTGTTAAATTGCTTAATTGTAAATTGATTTAAACTAAATAATGTTTGTTCAAAAACATCTTTTTCTTTTCTTTTGCTTTGAACCAAGGCATGTTTTGATTAGTTCTTTGATCATCATGTTTGAACCTTAATTAACTTTTGGAATAGTTTCAAATTGTGGACAGTAGCAACTGCATTAGGCCGCAATTGACGTAGCTTTTCTTCTTTAGGAGGAAATTAGAAGTGCACACATATTTTCTTATTATATGATTCATCATCTTGAATTTCGATGCTAATTATCTCCTTCCAACTTAATACTTAGACGAGGAAACACATCCACGTACTACATTTGATAGATATCTTCTTATATATTGCAATTAATTTTATCTCAAAATTAGTCAAATTTTATCTCAAAATTGCTTTTGTAATTGTTTCTTCATATCTTTATATTTATGCGTTAATTAAGATAACTACTAAACAGACCCTAAATAAAAGCTTAATAGACACAATATTTCATCATTCTTACATGAATTTTAGGCATAGATGTGAAAATTAAATTTGTAAATGCAATGCAAACATTATCCCAAGATCAGGCAATTGTTTGTGTGCAAATTAAAATAAAGGGGAAAAAAAGGGGAAGAAAAAGGTCCCCTAGCTGCACAATATATATTATATTCTCTTGTTTTATTCCCTTGGTTGTTGGATTACTTGCTATCTTTTTTATTTTTATTTATTTATTTTTTTCCCAACAATTTTATTTTAGAAGATTTTTTTGTATATAAAATAAAATAATTAATTATTTTTTTAGAAAAGATTTTCTAACTTTATTTTTTCAGCTTTATTTTCGTCACACTATTTAAACTGGTGAGACCATTTTTATTTGTCTCTTTCTTTCTCTATTTTTCCTTCCAAATTTTTTCTGTTACTCTTTTTTGTGTTTTCAACATCCGTACAATTTAGTGTGGGCGATTTTCTGAGTTCCAGATTGGTAAATATTAGTCTATTTTTTTTATCTTAATTAAAATTATTTGGTTTACTATTTACATGTTAGATAAAATTGTTAGGTATAGATTGTTTGTTGGTTAGAATAACAGATTTACTGTTTACATGTTAGTTAGTTAGACGTACTTTTAAGTGTTGTTATATTAGGTAGATTATTTTATGTTATCGTTTTTTAATATAGTTACTGTTTATTGTCTATAAACATGTTAATGAATATAAGAAAGTATATTATTAGTTAATTTAGTCAGAGTTATTAGCTTGTGTTATGAATTAGAAGGTAATTAGTGGAATAATTAATTAGGTTATGTTAGATAAGAAAGAAATATGAGCAATAAAATTTAGAGTTGAGTTAGTTATAAACTAATTAGTTACACGACGACGTCAGTTAAATAGGGTAAACTTAAAATTAGTAGGGTTATAAGCTATTTTTCATTTAGTTTATTTTTTAATAATCTAGTTGTGGTTTTATTTTACTAGATTGTGTTTTGATAGAGCAGCAGTTATTGGGTTATGAGCATGAGATGTATAGATCGGATCACGCTGAGCGCATTGTTGGGAGGCTTGATCGAGTGGTATGATTTTTTAACTTTTTTTCATTTTATTGTATTGAATAAAAAGTTGTACCTTTTTTTATTAATTTTTTTCCGTTTGGTAGGCACCTCGGATCTTGCGCACCAGACGGAATCTGATGACACGGTCGCCGGAGCAGATTAGGCCATATCTGAGGTGAGCCTGGTTTGAGTACGTGGCCTATATGGTCGAGTTCGAGCACGATTAGTCGCTTGCCTCGACGTTGATAGAGAGGTGGAGGCCTGAGTCCCATACATTTTATTTACCGTGCGGGGAGATGACTATCACCCTGCAAGTTGTGGCCTATCAGTTGGAATTCAGGATTGACGGTAATCCTGTGAGTGGATGCATAGGTGGGTGGGAGAAGCACCATCAGAGATGGACCATTGAGGAGTTATGTGAGCAGATTTTGGGTGTTGTTCCCGGCCCAAAAGACAAACAGTCACAGACCAAGTGAACTGTGAAGCTCACTTGGTTCCACAATACGGTTTGTGGAGAGATGGAGCAGGACGCCACAGAGGAGTGCGTGATAAGGTACACGAGAGGATATATCATGCAGTTGATAGGGGGTATCCTCTTGCCCGATGCATCTGACTCTCGGGTGCATATCAGGTGGCTTCCCCTGCTGGAGGATCTTGATACATCTGGCTAGTTGTTGTGGGATTCGGCTGTGGTGGCATGGCTGTACCGCCAGATGTGCCGAGCCACGGAGCATGGTCAGCGCAACTTGGGAGGATGCGTCAGCTTGATGCTTTCTTGGGCCTACCTCCGTCTGTTAGTACGACCCGATGGCTTTGATGCTCGTCGCTTTTCCCTGGTTGAGAGGTATTATAAACACTTACCAAAGTTATTCATATCATTATTAAGTTGTTTATAATAATAAAGGATAAAATATTATTGTTATTGGTTGTGTAGGTGGGTTTAGTATCGACCGGACAATGCCACAGGCAAGAGCAGGCTAAGGCAGTACAGGCGTACGCTGAATGGGATTGGGATGTTAAATGTAAGTGATTAATGTTTAGTTTTAAGAAATTAATGTTTAGTTTACTTTTGTACCTGTTGCGTATGATTATCTGAATTTCGTCGTGCGTCTGTGTTCTGTGAACAGATTGAGTGGACCCCATATGCTGACCCGCAGCTGGTTGGGCTTGTTCCACAGGCGATAGCAGAGGCGGATGCCTCTGCGGCGGTTGTATGTCCACTATTTTGCTTCTCTATCGTCGAGTGGCATCAGGTGGACCGGGTAGTACGTCAATTTGGTGGCTTGCAGCACATTCCGACTAGGCCACTGAACATTGACGACATGCACAAGTTGGATGGGAGATTTGGTCGTGGCAAGTGGTTCCCGCAGCTGCTTGGTGGCTGGCATGAGATGTGGGATGCTCGGACCGACCATCGTTTGCCGATATATCATCATATAGACTTGCGTCCGTCCCTCCAGTATATGACATGGTACCTACAGTGGGCATGATAAACCCCAATTTTGTGGTTTATCTTGTGCTTAATCTGGGGGATTTTATCAACTTATCTCACATTTATTCAATGAAATTGCATGGTTTTGTGAATCTCTCCTAATTTGTGCTTAAGTGTGAAAACATGTTTTTTAGGCCTTAAAATAGCTAAATTTAATTCACTTTAATTCCATCCGATGTCTTGATATATTTGTCGAGCGATTTCAGATTCAAATGCAAGTATTGGATGGAAGAAGTGAGGAGAAAAGCATGCAAAGTGGAGAATTCATGAAGAAATGAGCATTTGGAGAATTGAATGCCACGCACACGTGTCACCCACGCGTACGCGTTAGAAGAGATTTCCAAGCCACGCGCACGCATCACCCACGTGTACGTGTGAGGAGGAATTTTGGCCAGCTATGTGCACGCATCACCCACACGCACGCGTGACACTAATCATGTGACCTCATTAAAGTGAATTCGCTGGGGGCGATTTCTTAGATTCCCAGGCCCAAATCCAACTCATTCCTGAGGCTATTTGATGTAGAATTCAAGATTGGACAAAGGGGGAGCAATTACTTTTAGGTTAGCATCATGTAGGTTAGTTTTCTAGAGAGAGAAGCTCTTCTTTCTCTCTAGAATCTTAGATCTAAGGTTTAATTCTTGTTTTCATCTTGATCTCTTTATAATTTCTTATTCCTACACCTTCATTCTCTTAGTTTGTAGTGTTAATTTCCCTTTTTATGCCTCTTTTTATGTTGATAAACTCTTGTTGGATTTGAATTTTCATTTAATGCAATTTTATGTTTTCATGTTGTTGATGTTTAATTGAGCTATTGTTGTTATTTCCTTGCAATTAGTAGTTGTAGATTTTAGTATTCTTGCAATTTATGATGTTCTCCTTTCATATCTTTCAAGTGTTTGACAAAATGCTTGGTAGGATGTTAGAATAGCTTTTTGAACATTCTTGACTTGGAAAGAGAAATTAGGCAATCTTGAGTCATTAATACCCAACTCATGTTGGTGATCTAGGGTTGTTAGTTAATATTATTTCTATCCACTCTAATCTCTTGCTAATTCAATTAGTAAGTTGATTAGGACTTTTGGATTGAGATTAACTAGTCTTATTTGACTTTCTCTGGTGTGAAGATAACATTGTACCTTCTTCCATTGTTGGAGATGACTTAATAGGATAAACTCTTGTTATTTGAGGCATGGTTTTAAAAATACATATGAATAAAGACATGCCAAATTCAAAACATTTTTGTCAAAATTTAAAGAATGATTATAAGTACAGTTAAGTAAGAGAGGATTGAGTTAAAATTTCTTCTTAAAGATTTCAAAGGCCCTTTTGATGCATTAAACAATTTCAAGATCACATAAAAGAGTACATGAATCAAAAAGAGTTTGAACAGACAGAAACAAATCTTCCAAGGAATTTAAGTAAACATAGGCAGTTAAGATTAAACGAGAATGCATTTCAACAAGAGTTAAGGTTGAGAAATAATCAAACTAGTTTTTAAAAAAGTAATCTCAAGTAAGGATTTTTAAGGCACATTATGAAAGAACATGTTACAAGTTATCAATAGAATTTTTCAAGACACATAAAAGAATATCCTCGAGAATTCACTCCTAACGTCCCCAAACCACGCTATAAGCGTTACCTATTTCTTATCAATTCTAATTCGCCTATAATAAGCTATTAACTTCCTGTTCACATAAGCCATCAATATTAAGTTGGCCAGACTTAACATCAATATATATACAACGGTAAGCTAACAATGTTAATTAATAGGCAGTCATGTGCATACAACTCAAATTCTTGTTACTTGGAAAAGACCTACAGCATGACAAACACTAAGAGAATGCAGTTAAGCATGGTCAGTCCATCCCCATGACTCTAATCAGGATGAACTGCTCTGATACCATATTGTAACACCCTCACTACTAGAATGTCACGCTTCCAGCTGCGCCACTCTGTTAGCAAGAAGTATTACGAATAACTTCATATACTTAATATTAAGATAGGAGCCTTTGACTCGACACCGTATTGCTGACCTCATTAAAAACCGAAAATAAATACTTTATCTAAAAAAACAAAGAAACAGGCATAGATTCATATACAATACTTCTTACATAACAGCTTATAATATAATATACATATAAAACATACAACTCCTATCCCTCTTACCAAATTATAATAACAAAGGCGAGGGAAGAAAAATTATATAATTAATATAACATCATATAAACTAAAACGCAGTATAACTCTTCACAATGCTCTTTCC
The DNA here is from genome assembly GCF_003086295.3 of Arachis hypogaea. Lineage (NCBI taxonomy): Eukaryota > Viridiplantae > Streptophyta > Magnoliopsida > Fabales > Fabaceae > Arachis > Arachis hypogaea. Next base: position 18,783,376 of record NC_092037.1, on the reverse strand, counting down.
TCCGATTCCTGAAAAGGTAAAGTTGTAGGGGGGTGAGAACCTAACCACACAGTCTCACCACGGAGTTTCAAAATTGTCATAAGAAGATATTTAATAAGAAAACTGTTTTCATGCTCAGTGATTATCATTACCTTATGAATCCTTTTAAAACCAATAGCTAATCGTTCAAAACCTTTTCAAAGAAACAAGATTTAATCTTTCAGAAATCCAAAACCTTTTCTTTTCTTATAAGAAAATCTCAATCAGAAACCAACCACACAATCAATCAACACAATCATCAATTCAGCACCAAAGTTCATTCTCAAATGTAGCACACCAGGACAAACATAAGCAAGACAGACAAGGAAAGCACAGGTTTAGGTAGCAGTTACAGCAAATAATTCAGGTAGTAGTTAAGAACAGTTTAACAATTAGGCAAACTAAAACAAGTTCAAACCCAAGCAAAGCATACAAATGCATATGATGCATGCCTGTCCTATGGCTAATGAGCTCATCTGTTGGTTATCCAGCGAACCCGACAAGTCCGAAAACCTTAGACTGTCCCCCGACGCGCATCCCCATGAGTCTATGCATAGCTTTTTTCTCAAATAATCAATATTTCTCAATGGGGGTAACATTCCCGGGAATTTATAGTACCTGGTCACCCTTATGTCGTAGGCTCAACAGAGTATCGAGTTTTCAATCTGGTACACGTGGTGGCAAGCCAAGACACTTTATCCAGGAAATCTCGTATCTCAGATAATTCAAATTCATAAGTCATATGAATAATTCATTCATCATTCATCAATATCTAAGCCATTCTCAATATCATCATCATTCGTCAATCCATATCCCATTTCCAAATTCATTCAAAAATCACATTTCAAAGTCAATCCTCATCATCCTTCTTTCCGTTTCATTAATCAACAATCCTATTCCAAAATATAATTCTTTCTTTTCTAAATAAATTAATATTAAAACATATAATGTTTAAATCCAAATCTTTTTAAATAATTATTTCAAACGAAGCTTCCAATTTTTTATAAAATTTTGACAGCATCTCCTTTAAAACTCGAACTTTGCTACCTGAATTTTGGGTCCCAACCAAACCAAACCAAACGCCTATTAATCAGTCACATCACTTCCAATAACCATTATCACAACAACACTCAATCCAAGGAAATTACAAAATATAGAATTCAATCAACCAATCCTATAAATCGCAATTTAAACCAACTTCAACCAACAGCAGCAATCAATAATTAAGAATTCTCAGTCATCTCAAACAGTTTTGAACCAAACCGTTCCTCAAACCCTTTTCAAATCATTTCTAGAATAGCAAATCATTCTCAGTAAACAAACTATTTTCAAGTATTAAGTCCTTTCCAAATTTGTTTTAAAATCAAATTCCGATATTAAATCGAGTTCAATATCAAATCAAATTTCAATATTAACTCTTTTTTAAAATCAGATCGTTTCCAAAATTAAATTAAATGCCAAGATTAAATTTCTTCCAATAATTCAAGGAAAACCACTATAACAACATCAACTAATCAGAATATTCAACTTTCTCAATCGATCAATCAATCAATTGAACTAATAATCTCATTCAAACAAAACAACTCAATTCAATTCATAAGACTCACGAAATCACAAAAATGTATTTTACGCGTTAATATCTATTTATAACAACTCTGGAAAATTAAAATAGTTTAAGAAAAATGCCCCTACCTCGATGTCGTAGTTGCATTTAACACAACAGTCCCGCTTAGTTTAAACTCACAACAGTAGTGGTGATTCCAACACAACCGGGACGATGGCAGCATCACCAACTCCGATTACACTCGTAGCAACATTGAATTTGCTGGAATCAAATGCAGAAACAACTCTGAAAAATCAAGGCAACACCGAAACTAAAATGGAATTAAAACCATAACAAACAGATAAACGAGACCAAGGCATTTCAGAGTTTAAAAGTGAAACAGAGTCAAGAGAAAGGCTAGACCAAGGGCAATGACACTGATCTTGAATTGGGGCAAGTCAACAACAACGGTAGCAACGTTGAATTAGCAGTAGCAATTCCACTCACCCCAGCAGCAACAATTTTTAAAGAGCATCAACCATCACAGCTCACAGTTGCAGCGGCTTAATCCTAAAACATCAACGCCTTAAAGTTCTCAATCAACAGATAGCAGAACAGTAGTAGTGGAGGTTCAGAAACATAAATAACTTACCGTAATTAAGGAAAACAAGAAAACAAAGCGTAGTAGTAGCAGTACAGTAACTGCAACAACACAGGGAAGATGACATCCTCACCCACCTCAGCTCGTGACTCCGGCAGCAGTGAGCTCCACAGACGGCGATGGCGGAGAGAGTAGCGGCGGCAGAAAGCACCCCACAACGCCTTCTCTCTCTCCTCGTGTCGTTCTATCTCTCTTTTCGCATCGAGTCCTGCCTGTGGTGGCTCGATAGCAACTTGCGGCGCCGGTGCGACACGGAGGTCCGATGGCGATGGTGGTGACAAGGTACAACGAGGCTAGCAGCACACGGCGTGACGACAATGGCAACGCGCCTCACTCATGCGAGCTCCCCCTGCTCCGCGACACACTCTTCTCGTTCCTCCTTTATCAGCGACGACGGTGGCGCGACGAGTGGTAGTGACTCGCCGGCGCACTCGCTCCCCTTCTCTCTTCTGGTTGGCACCCTGGTGCACGAAATTGCATTCACACTTTTGCAATCCCGCACAACTAACCAGCAAGTGCACTGGGTCGTCCAAGTAATACCTTACGTGAGTAAGGGTCGATCCCACGGAGATTGTTGGCTTGAAGCAAGCTATGGTTATCTTGTAACTCTTAGTCAGGATATTAATAATTCTAAGGTTTAATTGTGAAAAGTAGAAGAACATGAAATAAATACTTGTTTTGCAGTAATGGAGAACAGGCTGAGGTTTTGGAGATGCTCTATCTTCTGAATCTCTGCTTTTCTACTGTCTTCTTCTTCAAGAATGCAAGGCTCCTTCCATGGCAAGCTGTATGTAGGGTTTCACCGTTGTCAATGGCTACCTCCCATCCTCTCAGTGAAAATGTTCAACGCGCTCTGTCACAACACGGCTAATCATCTGTCGGTTCTCAATCAGGTTGGAATAGAATCCATTGATTCTTTTGCGTCTGTCACTAACGCCCAGCCTTCAGGAGTTTGAAGCTCGTCACAGTCATTCAATCCTTGAATCCTACTCAGAATACCACAGACAAGGTTTAGACCTTCCGAATTCTCTTGAATGCCGCCATCAATTCTAGCTTATACCACGAAGATTTCGATTAACGGATCCAAGAGATATCCACTCAATCTAAGATAGAATGGAGGTGGTTGTCAGGAATACGTTCATAGGTGAGAATGATGATGAGTGTCACGGATCATCATATTCATCAAGTTGAGGAACAAGTGATATCTTAGAATAGAAGCAAGCGTGATTGAATGAAAAACAGTAGTAATTGCATTAATCCATCAAGACACAGCCGAGCTCCTCACCCCCAACCATGGGGTTTAGAGACTCATGCCGTAGAAGATACAATAAGAAACGTGTAAAGTGTCATGAGGTGAAGATACAATGTCAAAAGATCCTATTAATAGTGAACTAGTAACCTAGGGTATACAGAAATAAGTAAATGACGTAAAAATCCACTTCCGGGGTCCACTTGGTGTGTGCTTGGGCTGAGCATTGAAGCTTTCATGTGTAGAGACTTTTTCTGGAGTTAAACGCCAGCTTTTATGCCAGTTTGGGCGTTTAACTCCAATTTTTGTGCCAGTTCCGGCGTTAAACGCCGGGAATTCTGAAGCTGATTTGCAACGCCGGTTTGGGCCATCAAATCTCGGGCAAAGTATGGACTAGTATACATTTCTGGAAAGCCCAGGATGTCTACTTTCCAACGCAATTAAAAGCCCACCTATTGGGCTTCTGTAGCTCCAGAAAATCCACTTCGAGTGCAGGGAGGTCAGAAGCCAACAGCATCTGCAGTCCTTTTCAGCCTCTGAATCAGATTTTTGCTCAGGTCCCTCAATTTCAGCCAGAAAATACCTGAAATCACAGAAAAACACACAAATTCATAGTAAAGCCCAGAAAAGTGAATTTTAAATAAAAACTAATAAAAACATACTAAAAACTAACTAAAATGTACTAAAAACATACTAAAAATAGTGCCAAAAAGTGTATAAATTATCCGCTCATCACAACACCAAACTTAAATTGTTGCTTGTCCCCAAGCAACTGAAAATCAAATAGGATAAAAAGAAGAGAACATACTATAGACTCCAAAATATCAATGAAACTTAGCTCCAATTAGATGAGCGGGACTAGTAGCTTTTTGCTTCTGAACAGTTTTGGCATCTCACTTTATCCTTTGAAGTTTAGAATGATTGGCATCTATAGGAACTCAGAATTCAGATAGTGTTATTGATTCTCCTAGTTAAGTATGATGATTCTTGAACATAGCTACTTTATGAGTCTTGGCTGTGGCCCAAAGCACTCTGTCTTCCAGTATTACCACCGGATACATACATGCCACAGACACATAACTGGGTGAACCTTTTTAGATTGTGACTCAGCTTTGCTAGAGTCCCCAATTAGAGGTGTCTACGGTTCTTAAGCACACTCTTTTTGCCTTGGATCACTTTTTATTTCTACCCTTGCCTTTTGGTTTAAAGGGCTATTGGTTTTTTCTGCTTGCTTTTTCTTTTTCTCTTCTTTTTTTCTTTTTTTTTTATTTTTTTTTGCTTTTTCTTGCTTCAAGAATCAATTTGATGATTTTTTTAGATCCTCAATAACATTTCTCCTTTTCCATCATTCTTTCAAGAGCCAACAAATTTAACATTCTTTAAACAACAAATTCAAAAGACATATGCACTGTTCAAGCATTCATTCAGAAAACAAAAAGTATTGTCACCACATCAAACTAATTCAACTAGTTTCAGAGATAAATTCGAAATCTTGTACTTCTTGTTCTTTTGTAATAAAAACATTTTTCATTTAAGAAAGGTGATGGATTCATAGGATATTCATAGCTTTAAGGCATAGACACTAAGATACCAACGATCATGTAATAAGACACAAACATAGATAAACATAAGCATAAAAATTCGAAAAATAGAAAATAAAGAACAAGGAGATTAAAGAACGGGTCCACCTTAGTGATGGCGGCTTGTTCTTCCTCTTGAAGATCTTATGGAGTGCTTGAGCTCCTCAATGTCTCTTCCTTGCCTTTGTTGCTCCTCTCTCATGATTCTATGATCTTCTTTAATTTCATGGAGGAGGATGGAATGTTCTTGGTGCTCCACCCTTAGTTGTCCCATGTTGGAACTCAATTCTCCTAGGGAGGTGTTGATTTGCTCCCAATAGTTTTGTGGAGGAAAGTGCATCCCTTGAGATGAATCTCTCCATCTCCCATGGCTCGGAGGTGGAAGCTTTTGCCTTCCCTTTCCTCTTTCTAGAGGTTTCTCCGGCCTTAGGTGCCATAAATGGTTATGGAGAAACAAAAAACAACGCTTTTACCACACCAAACTTAGAAGGTTTGCTCGTCCTCGAGCAAAAGAAGAAAGAAGAGAGAGAGTGGTGGGGTAGGTGAGGATCCTGTGGGGTCTACAGATCCTGAGGTGTCAAGGATAATTCATCCCTGCACCAAGTGGTGAGCAAAAATGCTCCTTCTGCCAATCCTGGCGTTAAACGCCGGGTTGGTGCCCATTTCTGGCGTTTAACGCCAGCTTGGTGCCCATTCCTAGCGTTTAACGCCAGTCTGGTGCCCCTTTCTGGCGTTAAACGCCCAAAATGGTGCCAGACTGGGTGTTAAACGCCCATTTGCTGCCCTTACTGGCGTTTAAACGCCAGCAAGTTTTTCTCCAGGGTGTGCTATTTTTCTTTCTATTTTTCATTCTGTTTCTGCTTTTTCAATTGATTTTGTAACTTTCCATGATCATCAACCTATAGAAAACATAAAATAACAAAGGAAAATAATAAATATAACATTGGGTTGCCTCCCAACAAGCGCTTCTTTAATGTCAGTAGCTTGACAGTGGGCTCTCATGGAGCCTCACAGATACTCAGAGCCATGTTGGAACCTCCCAACACCAAACTTAGAGTTTGAATGTGGGGGTTCAACACCAAACTTAGAAGTTGGTTGTGGCCTCCCAACACCAAACTTAGAGTTTGACTGTGGGGGCTCTGTTTGACTCTATTTTGAGAGAAGCTCTTCATGCTTCCTTTCCATGGTTACAGAAGGGGAACCTTGAGTCTTATAGTTTGCACTGTCTGTAAGCCATGGAGCTTCCTGAATAGCAAATAATTGCTCATCCGGAAAGGTTTCAGAGATCTCAATAGGAGGGAGGGATGCTCCTGCTACTGGTTCTATCCGGGACAAGTGATCAGCTACTTGATTCTCTGTCCCTTTTCTGTCTCTTATTTCTATATCAAACTCTTGCAGAAGCAACACCCATCTTATGAGCCTGGGTTTTGAATCCTGCTTTGTGAGTAGATATTTAAGAGTAGCATGGTCAGTGTACACAATCACTTTTGATCCTACTAAATAAGATCTGAACTTGTCAATGGCATAAACCACTGCAAGTAACTCCTTTTTTGTGGTTGTGTAGTTCTTCTGTGCATCATTTAGAATACGGCTGCCATAATAAATGACGTGCAGAAGCTTACCATGCCTTTGTCCTAATACTGCACCAATGGCATGGTCACTAGCATCACACATTAGTTCAAATGGTAATGTCCAATCTGGTGCAGAAATGACTGGTGCTGTGACCAACTTAGCTTTCAGAGTCTCAAACGCCTGCAGACACTCCTTATCAAAGATAAATGGCGTGTCAGCAGCTAGCAGATTACTCAGAGGTTTGGCAATTTTTGAAAAATTCTTTATAAACCTTCTGTAGAATCCTGCATGCCCAGAAAGCTTCTAATTGCCTTAACATTGGCAGGTGGTGGTAATTTTTCAATTACCTCCACCTTAGCTTGATCCACCTCTATTCCTTTGTTTGAAATTTTATGCCCAAGGACAATTCCTTCAGTCACCATGAAGTGACATTTTTCCCAGTTTAAAACTAGGTTGGTCTCTTGGCATCTTTTCAGAACAAGTGCTAGATGGTTAAGGCAGGAGCTGAATGAGTCTCCAAATACTGAGAAGTCATCCATGAAGACTTCTAGAAACTTTTCTACCATATCAGAGAAGATAGAGAGCATGCACCTCTGAAAGGTTGCAAGTGCATTGCATAGACCAAAAGGCATCCTTTTGTAGGCAAATACTCCAGAAGGACATGTGAATGCTGTTTTCTCTTGGTCCTGAGGGTCTACTACAATTTGGTTGTAACCTGAATAGCCATCCAAAAAGCAGTAGTATTCATGACCTGCTAGTCTCTCTAGCATCTGGTCTATGAATGGTAAAGGAAAATGATCCTTTCTAGTGACTGTATTGAGCCTTCTGTAGTCAATACACATGCGCCACCATGTAACTGTTCTTGTAGGAACTAGTTCATTCTTTTCATTATGAACCACTGTCATGCCTCCCTTCTTGGGGACAACGTGGACAGGGCTCACCCAGGGGCTATCTGAAATAGGATAAATAATCCCAGCGTCTAGTAACTTAGTGACCTCTTTCTGCACCACCTCCTTCATGGTTGGATTTAGCCGCCTCTGTGGTTGAACCACTGGCTTAGCATCATCCTCCAATAGGATCTTGTGCATGCATCTTGCTGGGCTAATGCCCTTAAGATCACTTATGGACCATCCAAGAGCTGTCTTGTGTATCCTTAGCACTTGAATTAGTGCTTCCTCTTCCTGTGGATTTAAAGCAGAGCTTATGATCACTGGAAAAGTGTCACCCTTTCCCAGAAATGCATATTTCAGGGATGGTGGTAGTGGTTTAAGCTCAGGTTTAGGAGGTTTCTCCTCTTCCTGAGAAATTTTTAGAGGTTCTTTTATTTCCTTTAGTTCCTCCAGATCAGGCTGAACATCATTAAAGATGTCCTCTAGCTCTGATTCGAGACTTTCAGTCATATTGACCTCCTCCACCAAAGAGTCAATAATATCAGTGCTCATGCAGTCATTTGATGTGTCTGGATGCTGCATAGCCTTGACAACATTCAACTTGAACTCATCCTCATTGACTCTCAGGGTTAATTCCCCTTTTTGGACGTCAATGAGGGTTCGTCCATTTGCTAGGAAAGGTCTTCCTAGAATGAGAGTTGCACTCTTGTGCTCCTCCATTTCCAGCACTACAAAGTCAGTGGGAAAGGCAAATGGTCCAACCTTGACAATCATGTCCTCAATTATGCCTGATGGATATTTAATAGAGCCATCAGCAAGTTGGAGGCATATTCTGGTTGGTTTGACTTCTTCAGTCAAGCCAAGCTTTCTGATAGTGGATGCAGGTTGATGAGCAGATAATTTGTACGCTTTTTGGCATTGTTTTTAGGTAGTTTTTAGTAAGTTTAAGCTACTTTCAGGGATGTTTTCATTAGTTTTTATGTTAAATTCACATTTCTGGACTTTACTATGAGTTTGTGTATTTTTATGTGATTTCAGGTAATTTCTGGCTGAAATTGAGGGACTTGAGCAAAACTCTAATAGGAGGCTGACAAAGGACTGCTGATGCTGTTGGAATCTGACCTCCCTGCACTCAAAATGGATTTTCTGGAGCTACAGAACTCCAAATGGCGCGCTCTCAACGGCGTTGGAAAGTAGACATCCAGAGCTTTCCAGCAATATATAATAGTCCATACTTTATTCGGGAATTGACGACGTAAAGTGGCGCTCAACGCCAAGTACATGCTGCTGTCTGGAGTTAAACGCCAGAAACACGTCACAACCCGGAGTTGAACGCCCAAAACACGTTATAACTTGGCGTTCAACTCCAAGAGAAGCCTCAGCTCGTGGATAGATCAAGCTCAGCCCAAACATACACCAAGTGGGCCCCGGAAGTGGATTTATGCATCAATTACTTACTCATGTAAACCCTAGTAGCTAGTTTAGTATAAATAAGACTTTTTACTAGTGTATTAGTCATCTTTTGGCCATTCGGTCTTTTGATCATTCAGGGGGCTGGCCATTCGGCCATGCCTGAACCTTTCACTTATGTATTTTCAACGGTGGAGTTTCTACACACCATAGATTAAGGGTGTGGAGCTCTGCTGTACCTCAAGTTTCAATACAATTACTATTATTTTCTACTAAAGTCTCTTTTATTCTTATTCCAAGATATACGTTGCACTTCAACTTGATGAATGTGATGATCCGTGACACTTATCATCATTCTCACCTATGAACACACGTGACTGACAACCACTTCCGTTCTACCTTAGGCCGGGCGCATATCTCTTAGATTCCCCAACAGAATCTTCGTGGTATAAGCTAGATAGATGGCAGCATTCATGGGAATCCGGAAAGTCTAACCTTGTCTGTGGTATTCCGAGTAGGATTCCGGGAATCTGGAAAGTCTAACCTTGTCTGTGGTATTCCGAGTAAGATTCCGGTATTGAATGACTGTGACGAGCTTCAGACTCCTGAAGGCTGGGTGTTAGTGACAGACGCAAAAGAATCAAGGGATTCTATTCCAACCTGATTGAGAACCGACAGATGATTAGCCGTGCTGTGACAGAGCATAGGACCATTTTCACTGAGAGGATGGGATGTAGCCATTGACAACGGTGATGCCCTACATACAGCTTGCCATGGAAAGGATTAAGAAGGATTGGATGAATGTAATAAGAAAGTAGAAATTCGAGAGGAGCATAGCATCTCCATACGCCTATCTGAAATTCCCACGATTAATTTACATAAGTATTTCTATCTTAGTTTATTTATCTTTATTTTCTATTTATTCCATTAATCAAATTTAAACCAATAATCCAATTAATTGAATCCGCCTGACTGAGATTTACAAGGTGACCATAGCTTGCTTCATACCAACAATCTCTGTGGGATATACCCTTACTCACGTAAGGTATTACTTGGATGACCCAGTACACTTGCTGGTCAAGATGAACGGAGTTGTGTCCACACATAATCAATAGCCATTAAATAAATCTCATGCAAATACAAAGAGGGTCACAATTTCATCCACCACAGGTATTAGGTTGATACTTGCCCCGAGATCACATAGAGCTTTCTTGGTACAAGTACCTTCTAATGTGCATGGTATCATAAAGCTTCCAGGATCTTTAAGCTTCTCTGGTAAGCTCTTTAAAATGACTGCACTGCATTCTTCAGTGAGAAAAACTTTTTCATTTTCTCTCCAATCCTTCTTATGACTTAAGATCTCTTTCATGAACTTAGCATAAGAGGGTATTTGCTCAAGTGCCTCTGCAAACGGAATCTTTATTTCAAGATTCCTTAGATAGTCTGCAAAGCGGGCAAATTGCTTATCCTATTCCGCTTGGCGGAGTTTCTGAGGATAAGGCATCTTGGCTTTATATTCTTCAACCTTAATTACTGCATGTTTATTCCTTACAGAGGTGGTTGGAGAAGCCTTTTTAGAGGGGTTACTACCAGCACTCTCAGGTGTCTGATTCCCTATTGACGTTTGAACACCAGGATTGGGTGAAGAATGGACGTTTAACGCCAACTTTTCCCCTTTTCTGGCGTTTGAACGCCAGAACTGGGCAGGGAATGGGCGTTTAACGCTAGCTTTTCCCCCCTTTCTGGCGTTTGAACGCCAAGAGTATTCCTCTCTGGGCTCTTACTGTCCTCAGAGGGATTTTGGACAGTGGTTTGGTTATCCTCTGTCAATTGTTCCTTTATTGGCTTTTTGCTACTTTCAGCAGTGTTATTCAATGTCTTCCCACTCCTCAGTTGAACTGCTTGGCATTCTTCTGTTATCTGTTTAGATAACTGCTGTTTTGCCTGATTCAACTGTGATTCTATGTTCTAGTTAGCAATTTTAGTTTCTTGGAGCATCTCTTTAAATTCTGCTAACTGTTTTGTCATCAGGTGTAATTGCTGATTAAGCTCAACCATCTGTTCTTGAGGAGTAGGATCAGTGGCTACTGCCATAACTTCTTCTTTTGTAGAGGACTCATTGCTAGAGTACAAATGTTGATTTCTAGCAACAGTATCTATAAGCTCTTGAGCCTCCTAAATCGTCTTCCTCATATGTATAGATCCACCAGCTGAGTGGTCTAGAGACATCTGAGCTTTTTCTGTAAGCCCATAGTAGAAGATGTCTAGCTGTACCCACTCTAAAAACATTTCAGAGGGGCATTTTCTTAGCATACCTCTATACCTCTCCCAGGCATCATAAAGGGATTCATTATCCTCTTGTTTAAAGCCTTGGATGTCCAGCCTTAGCTGTGTCATCCTTTTTGGAGGGTAAAATTGATTCAGGAATTTGTCTGATAACTGTCTCCATGTTTTTATGCTTGCTGTGGGTTGGTTATTCAACCACCTCTTAGCTTGATCTTTTATAGCAAATGGAAACAGTAATAATCTGTAGACATTCTGATCTACCTCTTTATCACGTACTGTGTCAGTAATTTGTAAGAATTGTGCCAAAAACTCAGTAGGTTCTTCCTGTGGAAGACCGGAATACTGGCAATTTTGCTGCACCATGATAATGAGTTGAGAATTTAGCTCAAAGCTGCTTGCTTTAATGGGAGGTATACAGATGCTATTCCCATATGCAGCTGTAATGGGGTTAGCATATGACCCCAGAGTCCTTCTGGACTGCTCAATTCCACTTAGGTCCATGATGGAGAAAGGGAATATGATATGGATTCACAAGTAAAGTAATTTTTTTTTAACTAAAAGTGACCGAAAAAAATTAAAATAAAATAAATAGAAAATAAAATAAAATTTCGAAAACTAAAAGAAAATAAGATCAAAACAAATTAAAAACTAAATCAATTAGTTAATTGAGAAGATTATGATTGAAAATTATTTTGAAAAAGATTTGATTTTTGAAAAGAGGAAAGAGAAAAACAACAAAATGACACCAAACTTAAAATTTTTAGAAAATCAAACACAAATTTTCGAAAACTTAAAGGAAAACACAAAGAAGACACCAAACTTAGAATATTAAACTAAACTCAAATAAAAGACTCTAAACCAACAAAAATAAAACAGTCCTAATCTAAGCAACAAGATAAACCGTCAGTTGTCCAAACTCGAACAATCCCCGGCAACGACGCCAAAAACTTGGTGCACGAAATTGCATTCACACTTTTGCAATTCCGCACAACTAACCAGCAAGTGCACTAGGTCGTCCAAGTAATACCTTACGTGAGTAAGGGTCGATCCCACGGAGATTGTCGGCTTGAAGCAAGCTATGGTTATCTTGTAACTCTTAGTCAGGATATTAATAATTCTCAGGTTTAATTGTGAAAAGTAGAAGAACATGAAATAAATACTTGTTTTGCAGTAATGGAGAACAGGCTGAGGTTTTGGAGATGCTCTATCTTCTGAATCTCTACTTTTCTACCGTCTTCTTCTTCAAGCACGCAAGGCTCCTTCCATGGCAAGCTGTATGTAGGGTTTCACCGTTGTCAATGGCTACCTCCCATCCTCTCAGTGAAAATGTTCAACGCGCTCTGTCACAGCACGGCTAATCATCTGTCGGTTCTCAATCAGGTTGGAATAGAATCCGTTGATTCTTTTGCATCTGTCACTAACGCCCAGCCTTCAGGAGTTTGAAGCTCTGATGATTTGGATTTTTGACGGTTTAGAATTTCACTAATGAAATCTCGTTGTAAAGTATAGTTTCTAAACCAAACAATAATCCTTTCATACAAAAAGTTGTTTGTCACTAGTACAAACCCCTAAATTTATAAACCGAAGTATTCAAACCTCGGGTCGTTCTCCCTAGGAATTACAATAAAGTGTCTTGTTATTGGTTGTGAGTTATTTTGGGGTTTTGGATAAGAAGTATGAAAAGTAAATGGCAATGAAAATAAACTAACAACTATAAAAGACTCTTGGCAAGGTATGAAAACTAGAAGTCCTATCCTAGTTATCCTTCTCAATTGTGATGAGAATTGTTCATTGCTACCACTTAGTTAACCTCTAACCATGAAGGAAAGTCAAGTGGATGAATCAATTTGATTCCTCAAGTCCTAATCAACTCCTAAAGGAAAGACTAGCTTTAGAGGCATTCAAATCAATTAGCAACTTCTAATTATCAATCAACAAAGGAATTAGATAACTCAAGAGTCACTAATTACTCTACCTAGGCCAAGAGGAACAAAACCTATACTAAAACCCAACCAAGCATTTCATCAAACACTTGGAAAGCATAAAAGAAAAGCATAGTAAATTGATAACAAGAATAGAATCTAACAACAATTATTGCAAAGAATTAACAACAACAATCAAGGAAATCACAATTATCATGAATTACCTCAAATTGCATTATTGAAAGAAAACAAAGGGACAACAATCTATCCAAAACAAAATGAAGAATTACAATTATTAAAGCACATAACTAGGAAGAGGAAGAGGAGAAGATTAAGAATTGGTAAATGAAAAGTGAATCAAAGCATGAATTAAACCTAGATCTAAGAGGGAGATTAACCTAAACCAAACCCTAATTCTAGAAAGAAGTGAGAGCTTCTCTCTCTAAAACTAACTCTAAAACTAAAACTATGACTAATTGGTGACTAACTTCTCATAATGTCTTCCCCTTAAACCTTCATCCTTTTATTCCTTTCTCCTAGCAATTGGCGCCAAAAATGGGTTCAGAAACCCTCTCAAATCGCCAGGCACGTGTTGCATTAATGAAGTCATGTGCCACCATCGGCGCGTGCGCGCACGGTACGCGTGCGCGTCCCTGGCCGATTCTGCAATGTGCGCGCGAGCGCCTTGTGCGCGTGCGCGTGCTTGGCTGAGATTAATTCTCTTGTCTTTTGTGCTTCTCTCCAATTGCATGCTTCCTTCCTTGCTCCTTTGATCCATGCCTAGCCTATTTCAATCCTGGAATTACTAGCAAACATATCAAGGCATCTTATGGAATCAAGGAGAAATTAGAATTTATCAAAATAAGGCTTAAAAAGCATGTTTTTACACTTAGGCACAAATACGGGAGAGATTACAAAACCATGCCAATTCATAGGCTAAATGCGAGAAAAGGTTATCAAAATACTCTAAATTCAATACAAGATAAACCGTCAAATTGGGGTTTATCAACCTCCCCACACTTAAACCTTAGCATGTCCTCATGCTAAAATAAGAATGAACTAAGGGTCATGACATTTATTGAATGCAACTAAACTATATAAGTCCTATCTAAATGCAACTACCTAAAGTAAATACAAATGCTTAGTTCGAACATATCAATTCTCAAAAGACATGCGTAGGCACAATACTTAGGGCAATAGGAATTAAGTCCAAACCACAATTGTATTGAATTATCAAAAAGAGTTCAAACTTGCAAGAATATAGATAATATGGGTGAATACATGTAATTGAGCTTTTGAACCCTCACCGGATGTGTATCCGCTCTATTCACTCAAGTGTTTAAGGGTTAATTCACTCAATTCTCTTCTATTCAAGCTTTCCAAAATTTGATTTTCTTCTAACAATCAACACTATTCAATGCATGCATACATTCATCATGAGGTCTTTCATTTTGGTTGTAATGGGGTTAGGGTCAAGGTAGGATCATTTATGGTTAAGTGGACTAGGATTTGAATCTTTGATTAGCATAGACTTCCCCACCTAACTATATAATAACCTATACAAGTTCAAACTATTCTAACTACCCATTCTTTACTTTTTTTTCTTACATACTCATGCATTCTTCTTTGATTCATAACACCTATGCATTGATTCCTTTTTTATTGACTTCACTTTGGGGCATTTTGTCCCCTCTTTATTATTTTTTTTCTTTCTCTTTCTTTTGCTTTTCTCATTTTCACTTTTATTTCCTCCTTTTTTCTCTTTTTTTTTCTTTTCAATTTTTTTCTTTTTCAAACTATATACAAGAACATCAATGCATAAGGTCTATACATTTAATCAATACATGAATATGTACCCAATTCCTAAACCTGAAAGTGTCCTACCCCTTTTATCCCATCCAATGCTCCCAAGCCTTACCAATTTTGAATAATAAACACTCTCACTAGCCTAGGCTAATCAAAGATCCAAACAAGGACTTTTCATTGGTTTTCCGCCTTGGGCTTGTAATGTGCTAAAATGAGAATAAGTTGGTTAAGCATAGGCTCAAAATTGGCTAACAATGGAGAGTAAAAGGTTGGCTATTTGGGTAAGTGGGCTAATGAAATAATGGCCTCAATCATACAAATGCAGGAATACAAGAAATAAATGGACATATAGAATCAAGCAAATCAAGGATCACAATCATAGAAAGAGAGCAATTTGACACAAGAATGGAAAATAAGTGGTTATAAAATGTGACCACATCAATAGGCTCAAATCTCACAAGCTTGTGTTCTAGGCTCAATACATGCTTCACAAAGTATGAGTTCAAGCAAGTTTCACCAAAAATTTTCTTTCGATCAATTGGGTTAATGCCCTATAATTAAATTTCTTGAAAAATTTCAATATTTAACTAAGCATTGTTGTGATCGAAAATTCAAAAATTTTCTTAGTTCACCCTTTTCTTTTCCGCTTAAAACCAATTTCTTATGCAAAAAGGGTGACCAAGTGTTTACAATTTAAAGTATAATTTCTAATCACAACCACAAACTAAAAAAAAGAGATGTGCAACATGTATAAAGAAAAATCCAACTAAAAGTATGGAATGGAATCTATCATCTAAAACATCCAAAAATATCCAAAAGCATCAAAATATCTAAAATCCACAATACCAAAATAAGTAGTAAAAGTATCCAAAGTAAACTAAAAATGCATCAAAATGTATACAAAAGATATGCAAAAATAAGGTAACTAGTAGAATAGCCGAAAAGTTCACCGGTCCCCTCCCCACACTTGAGAACAAGCATCGTCCTCGATGCTAAACCGGAGGATCAGCGGAAGGTACAACAGTGTGCTCTGGCTCTGACTGTGGCTGTGGCTCTGTGGTGTCTGGAGCAGCTGGAGGAGCAGCCTGCTGAGTCGGTGCCTCCGCCTCTTCCTCCTGATGATCCTGCTCATCGGAGGCCGGAGAATCGGGAAGCGGAGGTAACTTAGCACCTAGAGAAATAAGCGCCTGGTCCATCCGATCCAATCGGCGTCTGACATGGAGTCTCTCTCGCTCTAAAAATCGGAATAGATGCTGGACCAGTAAGTAGGTAGGCTCAGGTGCTGCTGGTGGAACTATCGATGATGAGGGAGCTGCTGTAGTAGAGGAAGATGGGGCTGCTGTAGGGGCTGATGGTGAGGGTGTCCCCACGACTGCTCTGGCCCTAGAACGACGTCTAGCAGGGGGCCTCTCGTGCACCCAACCACCCCAAGGAATAGTAACCTCCCTGTCATCTGCATCAGGGGGTGGTGGTCGCACATCATCATCTAACCATGGGACCTCAGCTAGGGCCGCCATACTCGTGACCAAAGTAGGAAATGGGAGTAGGCCACGAATATGCGCCCGCCACATGCACTGTCGGATAAGTCGAGGAAAAGAGACATCCTTCCCCTCCATAACACACCCAATCAGCAGAAGGATCTCCATAGGGATCTCAGAGAAGTGAGTGGTAGGCAAGACATAGTAGGCAAAAATCATTTGCCAAGTCTTGGCCTCCCTGGTCAAGTGAGCAAACAGCATCCCCTTAGGCTTGGTGTTCGTCGCATCCATGACCCAACTAGCATCCGGTAACCCAATCACGTGCCTAAGCGCCTCATAATCAAAAGTCATGGTATGGATGGCTATCTCTGCCTGCTGATGGGCACACGTGTCATCAGGAATGTGCCGACACTGTAATGCCTCTCCAATAGCAGTCTCAGTAATCATGATCTCTCTACCCCTCACCTGAACCGAATCCAAAGTAGAACGGAAGAAGTTGCAGTAGAATTCCTTCACCCAAGATATATTGATATCCCCCAAATCTCGGTCAACAAAGTCTATGCCCAACTCAAGGATGCGACTAGTAATCGATCATCTCACATCATTGGGTAGGAGCAATTTCTTCTCAGTATTCAGCTTTGTTGTTCGATATTTGGAAAATCGAAGCTCACAGTAGAGATTGGGAAACTTAGTCGGATCGGTAGAAGGTAACTGCTGATTTTCTTTCTCTTCGTCATTTAAAGGTTTCTTGGCATAATGCTTATAGATGGAGGGAGTAGAAGGTGTAGAGAGTTTCCTTTTCTTGGAAGAGGTGGCAGTGGCTATAGCCTTTCCTTTAGCCGACATCCTGAAAAATATGATAGCATATAAGCAATGAAACACTTAACATGTAACAAAGAAGGCATGTTCAGGATATCAATTGGCTAATAGCAATCATAATGTTGAAATGGACTTGAAAAGAATTGGTGAACAAGTAAACATAAGTGAACAAGTAAACCAAGAATGCAATCTTCATTACAGTCAACAACTCCTATTCATTAGGCATAAAATCATCATACTTTAGAAAGAATGGTTAAAGATGGTTAAAAGTGAGTAGAAGTTAAATGGTTAAAGAAATTAGTGAGTTAGAAAAGTGAATTAGTTGGCATGATGATATTTAGGCTCAACTAAAAGATAAGTTGCGTTTCAGGTTCACAATGAATGATGCAAATCCGGGAAGTCAAAGGGAAACAGAAATATGTCCAAATTTGAAATAAAGACCAGAATGAAACCAATTTTCTTGAAAATTGGGCAGCATTCCGGCTTAAAATTGGACATTCTCGGATAGCAAAATACCACAAATAGCAAGAAGGTAACATCAAATAAACACAGCAGCAGTGAAATAGTATGTGGGCAACACAAATTGCACAAAATAGTACCCCAAGAAGCAGCATACACACCTAAGAAAACAAGCAGCAAATAAGCACATACGGAGCACATATCAGGCCTAGAATCCACTATCCAGTCCTAGCTACCTAACAGCAAATAATTCTATCTAATCCTAACATACAATATCTGAATTCAAACTAACTAATAGACAATTGCAAAAGCTAACAGAAATGAACAACTAAAAAGGAAAAACAGAGCAACAAACAGAAATGGAGCCGGAACCTGGGAGCTAGGAGGAATGGGAGGGAAACTAGGATACGGGTAGTAGCAGCAGCAGGGGTTTACGCCACCGTGGATGGTGGCGGTGAAGATGAAAGAGCAGCGGCGGTTATGGCGCTCGGAAGGATGAGGGGTTGAGTGAAATGGGGTCGGCCAGAATGTGAATTGATGAAAGAGAGGGATGGGGCCGCCGAATGCTTAGTCGCCGGCGGGATGATGGAGCGGCGGCGGAGCAGAGGCGGGCGACGGTGAGGGTGAGAGACTAAGGCAGAGAGAGAGAGTGGATGAGAGAGAGAATTTGGGCGGTGTTGAGAAAGAGAGAGAGAGAAAAAGAAATGAGGCTGGCCGACGGTGGTGGTTGTCGCTGCTGCCGCGGCAGTTATGGAGGTTGAGGGAGAAGATAGAGATGGGAGAAGGGAAAGAGTGCGCGACTGCGCAGTGCGTGTCGCGTGTTAGGGTTATCATCTTTTGAGGTGCGCGTCCGCGTGCATTGAAGAATCTAGGGTCCTACGCGTGCGCGTACAACGCGCTTAAGCGTGGATGAGCAAAATAGGCAAGGACGCGTGCGCGTACCATGCGCGCACGCGTGCTTGGAGTTGGGCTAGGGGCTTAGAGTTGGCCCAAGTCAGGCCTAACTCTCTGGAAAATGGCCCGGAGGTTGCGCTACCAGACCTGCGCACACGCGGCATGGACGCGTCCGCGTATATGTGACAGTTTACCCTAAGGCGCGCAAGCGCGATGCGTGCGCTCGCGTCCTTTTCTTCTCTTGGCGTATGGACACGCACGCGGCATGTACGCGTCCGCGCGAGTTGAGTTGGGCCAGGAGCTTAAGAATGGCCCAGAGCTGGCTCAACTCTCTGGGGCTTGGCTCAAAAACTTGCAGCAGCGAATCGACGCGGACGCGGCAGGTGCGCGTCCGCGCGAACATTCACGTTCTCATAATCGGCGCTCACGCACGTAGTGCGCGTCCGCGTGGGTCATGTTGGGCTCAGGGCATAATGTTTGCCCAAGAGAAGCCCAACTCTCTGGTACGTGGGCGATGATGCAGCCGCACAGGGACGCGTGCGCGTACATGATGCGCGCGCGTCCACCCCTTTTTTTTCAGAAAAATTATGCTAGGTGCTTCCCATACTGTTCACAACTCTTTATTCAATCAACTGTCATACAATTCACAAAAATGCAATTTGATATTATTCATCTACTACTAAACACAACATACACGTGACTAAGCTAACAATTAAGTTGTACAAACAAATTTATGTGAAACATCTACCTACAATGGTAACTCAAATCACTTATTAAGCAAATTTAAAAGAGAATGGAAAGAGTTTACCATGGTGGGGTGTCTCCCACCTAGCACTTTTAGTTTAAGTCCTTAAGTTGGACATTTTGAGGTGCTTATTGTCATGGTGGCTTATGTTTGTACTCATCCTTGAATCTCCAAGGATCCTTGCTCCTCAATTGGTTGACAGAATTTCCAACCATTTTCATCAAGCTTGGGCAAGGTTCTACCCAAGATATGAGGTCCCATAGTTGATCTTCACAAAGTGAACCGGGATCCCATATCTTATCTTCACACCCGTCTTCAATTTGATCTCCATACTTTTTCTTTCCGGGTGGTTGACATATAGAATTCTCTTTAACATACCAAGTCTTCCTTCGATACCCTTGTAAAGTGACATTCTTCCAATCATCGTTCCTATACCTTGAAGCTTTGACCTTAATGAGCTTAATTCCTAACTTGCAACCACTACATGACTCATTTTTGCTTTTAGTTCCACAAAGAGCTCTAAGTTGACCATCATTTTCAATTAAACCATATTCAAGTGAGAAAGTAAAGCTTAGGGATAGAAATTTTACCCACTTGAATGTTGTGTTGGATGGTGACTTGGAAAAGGAGACTTCCCCACACTTAGACAATGCAAGGTCTACTTCCTTGTGCTCGTCTTTGTATATTTCCACCTCTTTGCGAGCTTCTTCAATTTCAACCTTTTCCCCTTTTTCTCTTGGCTTGGTGTTGTCTTCAAGAATTTCATCTTGCCCAATAGGAGGTGATTCAACTTTGGATAAGAATTCATTGATGAATGAGTTCATCTCTTGGGCAACCTCTTCATATTCTTCAATTTCGATATACACCATGCCAACTTTTTCTCCTTGGTAGATCTCTTTCTCATTGCTCACCAAGGGTATGGGAGGTTGAGCACACTCTTTTGTAACTTCAACTTTATGTCCAATGGGAGAGGATTCCATTGTAGAGAGAAATTCATCCATGATTGAATCCATCTCTTGATAAGCCTCTTCCAAGTCTCCAACGATGATATACCTTGGAGGTTGCGCACCCTCCTCAACATCAATATCAAGCTTCTTGGAGGAGTTCTCCATGATGCTACTTTCCCATGGACTTTCAATATCTCCTAAATCTTCGACCACTTCTTCCTTTTCTTCAATAATCATGGCTTCCTCTAGTTGCTCCAATACAAAATGGCATTTCTCATCCCCCACCAGAGTTTCCAATCTCTCCTTCATGCTTTGCTCTTCTTTTGCGGTTCCACATGTGGCTACGGAAGCACCTTGAGTATTCAAACATTGGTGGGCTAAAGTGTGTACCACCTTGGTCAAATTGGTCACAAACTCAAGTGTATCCCGCTTCATGGCTTCTTGTCCTTGAAGTAACAAAGTGAGAGAATCGTCTATTGGGGCTTGGGGTGAGTAGGAGGGTTCATTGTTTTGGAGAGAGGGCTCATAATAGGAAGGTGGTTCTTCTTGGTAAAATTGTGGAGGTGGTGTGCATTGAGGTGGTTCTTGGGAGTAATCTTGGTAGGGTTGTGGTGGTTCTAAGGGTTCTTGCTCAAAATGGTCATAAAAATATGGTATGGATGATTGGTCATATGATGGATATGGATCATAGGAAGATGCTTGATGTGGCGAGGCTTGTGAGTATGGTTGAGGTTGATGTTGAGGATATGGTTCATAGGCATATGGTGGTGGTTCTTGAAAGTCACAAGGTGATTCACCATAGCCATTGGATGGATATGCATCATAGAATGGCTCTTCTTCATAGTGCATTGGTGGAGGTTGTTGCCATGAAGATTGATCATATGCATATGGCTTCTCCCACCTTTGATTGTTTCATCCTTGATATACATCCTCATTGAAGCTCTCATTACCTACAACATAATTAGAACCAAACTCATAGCCAAAGTGAGAATTCATGGTGGAAAGAGAAAATAAAATGCTACACTAGCAAATGAAGCAAAAAGCAAGATATTCACACTATTCACATATGTACAATAACCAATAACATAACACCATTGCAAATCCCCGGCAACGGCGCCATTTTGATGATTTGGATTTTTGACGGTTTAGAATTTCACGAATGAAATCTCGTTGTAAAGTATAGTTTCTAAACCAAACAATAATCCTTTCATACAAAAAGTTGTTTGTCACTAGTACAAACCCCTAAATTTATAAACCGAAGTATTCAAACCTCGGGTCGTTCTCCCTAGGAATTACAATAAAGTGTCTTGTTATTGGTTGTGAGTTATTTTGGGGTTTTGGATAAGAAGCATGAAAAGTAAATGGCAATGAAAATAAACTAACAACTATAAAAGACTCTTGGCAAGGTATGAAAACTAGAAGTCCTATCCTAGTTATCCTTCTCAATTGTGATGAGAATTGTTCATTGCTACCACTTAGTTAACCTCTAACCATGAAGGAAAGTCAAGTGGATGAATCAATTTGATTCCTCAAGTCCTAATCAACTCCTAAAGGAAAGACTAGCTTTAGAGGCATTCAAATCAATTAGCAACTTCTAATTATCAATCAACAAAGGAATTAGATAACTCAAGAGTCACTAATTACTCTACCTAGGCCAAGAGGAACAAAACCTACACTAAAACCCAACCAAGCATTTCATCAAACACTTGGAAAGCATAAAAGAAAAGCATAGTAAATTGATAACAAGAATAGAATCTAACAACAATTATTGCAAAGAATTAACAACAACAATCAAGGAAATCACAATTATCATGAATTACCTCAAATTGCATTATTGAAAGAAAACAAAGGGACAACAATCTATCCAAAACAAAATGAAGAATTACAATTATTAAAGCACATAACTAGGAAGAGGAAGAGGAGAAGATTAAGAATTGGTAAATGAAAAGTGAATCAAAGCATGAATTAAATCTAGATCTAAGAGGGAGATTAACCTAAACCTAACCCTAATTCTAGAGAGAAGTGAGAGCTTCTCTCTCTAAAACTAACTCTAAAACTAAAACTATGACTAATTGGTGACTAACTTCTCATAATGTCTTCCCCTTAAACCTTCATCCTTTTATTCCTTTCTCCTAGCAATTGGCGCCAAAAATGGGTTCAGAAACCCTCTCAAATCGCAAGGCACGTGTTGCATTAATGAAGTCATGTGCCACCATCGGCGCGTGCGCGCACGGTACGCGTGCGCGTCCCTGGCCGATTCTGCAATGTGCGCGCGAGCGCCTTGTGCGCGTGCGCGTGCTTGGCTGAGATTAATTCTCTTGTCTTTTGTGCTTCTCTCCAATTGCATGCTTCCTTCCTTGCTCCTTTGATCCATGCCTAGCCTATTTCAATCCTGGAATTACTAGCAAACATATCAAGGCATCTTATGGAATCAAGGAGAAATTAGAATTTATCAAAATAAGGCTTAAAAAGCATGTTTTACACTTAGGCACAAATACGGGAGAGATTACAAAACCATGCCAATTCATAGGCTAAATGCGAGAAAAGGTTATCAAAATACTCTAAATTCAATACAAGATAAACCGTCAAATTGGGGTTTATCAAGCTCGTCACAGTCATTCAATCCTTGAATCCTACTCAGAATACCACAGACAAGGTTTAGACCTTCCGAATTCTCTTGAATGCCGCCATCAATTCTAGCTTATACCACGAAGATTCCGATTAACGGATCCAAGAGATATCCACTCAATCTAAGATAGAACGGAGGTGGTTGTCAGGAACACGTTCATAGGTGAGAATGATGATGAGTGTCACGGATCATCATATTCATCAAGTTGAGGAACAAGTGATATCTTAGAATAGAAGCAAGCGTGATTGAATGAAAAACAGTAGTAATTGCATTAATCCATCAAGACACAGCAGAGCTCCTCACCCCCAACCATGGGGTTTAGAAACTCATGCCGTAGAAGATACAATAAGAAACGTGTAAAGTGTCATGAGGTGAAGATACAATGTCAAAAGATCCTATTAATAGTGAACTAGTAACCTAGGGTATACAGAAATGAGTAAATGACGTAAAAATTCACTTCTGGGGTCCACTTGGTGTGTGCTTGGACTGAGCATTGAAGCTTCATGTGTAGAGACTTTTTCTGGAGTTAAACGCCAGCTTTTATGCCAGTTTGGGCGTTTAACTCCAATTTTTGTGCCAGTTCCGGCATTAAACGCCGGAAATTCTGAAGCTAATTTGCAATGCCAATTTGGGCCATCAAATCTCGAGAAAAGTATGAACTATTATACATTGTTGGAAAGCCCAGAATGTCTACTTTCCAACACAATTGAGAGCGCGCCAATTGGGCTTCTGTAGCTCCAGAAAATCCACTTCGAGTGCAGGGAGGTCAGAATCCAACAGAATCTGCAGTCCTTTTCAGCCTCTGAATCAGATTTTTGCTCAGGTCACTCAATTTCAGCCAGAAAATACCTGAAATCACAGAAAACACACAAACTCATAGTAAAGCCCAGAAAAGTAAATTTTAAATAAAAACTAATAAAAACATACTAAAAACTAACTAAAATGTACTAAAAACATACTAAAAATAGTGCCAAAAAGCGTATAAATTATCCGCTCATCACACCCTCTCCTCTCTTTTCTTTCTTTCTGTGGATTTCGCTACTACTATGTGTTGTGTTGGTTAGTTTAATTTTGGAAGAAAGGAAAAAAATGGGTGTGGCGGCTGAAGGGAGTGGAAAAGTTAGGGTTAGGATTTTAGGAGGTATTTAACAAATTAGGGTTTAATTTGGGACAAAAGTGAAATTAAGAATTTTGGGTAAATTGGAATTTAGTAAATTTTAATAGAATTAAAGTATATTGTATAAATTTGAAATCTAATTTAATCTCTTAAAATTACTTTAAGAATACTACCTAATTATCAATTTACTAATCAACTTTTAATCAAGTATTCTAATTTAAATTAGAAATAATATAATTTATTTTCTGTTTATAAAAATTAAAATATTAAATTCTAGAATCTCTATTATTTTACTAAATTGTAGAAAATTCTTATTCTTTTGCAACTGTTAAGCTGTATAATTTAAATATAGAAAATTATTCAATAACTTTAAAATTAATTAAAATTTCTAATTTAATTGTCAAGACTTGATTTAATTACTTTTAATAAAATAATTTCTAAAAATAAAGTCTTTAATGAATAAATAAATTGAAATTAACTCATAATAATATTTTTTCGAAAATTATGGGTCTTACATCCTACCCACCTTATAAAAATTTTCGTCCTCGAAAATTAAAGTAATATATAGGGTAATACATAGTCTTTGCACTCTACTTTTTAAACACTGTATAGAAAAGTATGAAATCTTAGTATGCGTATATAAATGTTCAAAACCTTACAAAAGCTTCGAGGAATAAAATAGGGTGCAAATCAAGATAGGCGTTCACAAAATAAAACAGTAGCTAGTGTGGCAACAGGGCTATAAAGCAGGCTGGTATAACACAACGGATATAACGCTCACTCACAGATCTCTTACCCATTACAAAACTTCAACTCCCCAACTCCATCAATCACTTCACAACTCCATAACCCGTCACAATCCTATCATCCGCAAACTTTTACGAGGAACAAACTGATATACTCCTAATAACGTTGCACACTTACCAATCCATCTTTCACGTTTACGAACAGCATTTCTAAAGTTTCATTTGCTATCCCTAAAAGTCATACGTGATTCTAAGGCAATCCTCGAGTTTATTCAAAAGAATATAAGACATTGGAAAAAGACAAGCGACAAAATCTGCCAGGACTTGAAAGGATTGTTGAAATTACAAGTAGTCAGGAATGCATAAGGAATGAAGATTATCAGACAGAAAATTAGTTTGGCAATCTCAAGAATGATTTTTGAATCAACAAAACCCGATAGGAATAACAAAAGGAAAAGTAGTGCAGTAGTTTGAAACAAAATTAAGTCGAGTCAAGGAATATGAGGTTTACAGAAAAAGAATCTCTAAGACCAAAGACAAAGCTCATAAATTTTGAGTAGAATTAAGAATACTTTCAAATGAATTGCTCCTAGAGAATGAAAAACATTTAAAAAACTATTTCACGTTTTCAAAGGAGAAGTGCGCATCAAACACTTTGTAAAAGAAATAACAAAAGTATATTTGTGGCATTACGTTAATACAATTCCATGTTAAAATAGATTATGTAGAGTTTCAAAAGAAAATGAACACCGATTTGGCTAAGACAAAAATATTCCCTCAAATATTTGAGAAAAATAGTTAGGTGCACCACTTAACCAAAAGTAGACATAAAACTCGGAAGAAAATCAAATTGCCTCTTGTCAAAATAATTTACAAGTTAAAGACAAAATATGTGAGGTTTGAAAAGGGAAAGTCAATTGGGTTAAGGCAAAAACAATTTTCCGAAAATCCTAAAAGGCATTTAGGTATTCAATCAAATAAAGGTATATAGTGAAATCATGGCAAGGTTGTAAGAAAATCAAATGTTTGTTTGAAAATTCTCAAGGTTTGTATTCAATCAAGCGTGTGTAAAAATTATAGCAAATATGGAGGAAGAAGAAGTTAAACTTTATTTAGAAAACAATTTCGAAGTAAAAAAAATTTGCCTATAAGTCGGTTTCAAAACTTTATTTAAAACAGTGCATGCCAACTTCAAAATAATTTTGTCAATTTAAAGAATAGCTATGGATGCAATTCAAGCGAGGAAAATTGATTTAACTTTCTTAAGAAGAAAATCTAAAACTTGTTTTAAAAAATTCATATCAAAACGAAATTGCCATCACATAAGAACATTCAAGAATATTAAGATATACTTGAAAAAGAAATCAGGCCATATGGAAAAGGATCTTAAATCAAGGGAGTTCAAACAAGATCAACTAGGCATAAGAATCGAACAAGCTTTCAATCGAGCTACTGAAAACTTAAACCTCCCCTTCTACCAGTCGTTCCTTAAAGAGCCAACACATCGGTTTTTACCTCTAAGGACCACGTGTGACACTAAGATAAGTACAAGTATGTTCAAAGAAATACAATTCACAGAAAGAGAAGAATAAGTGACAAAATTATGTTTCTCATAAATTCGGAAGGCATTGTAAGATTGCAACTAAGCAACGATGTACAAGCACGAGAAAACGTTTCGGAAAGAGTTATTTCACATCATAACAAGAAATATTTAATTTAGGAACTCTAAAAGGTACAAGAAAAGGGTAGTAGTAAATTAGATCAAAATAAACTAAAACCAAATCAGAGGAGCACAAGGTTCACAAGAATACGAAGGAATGGTTCAAATCACCAACAAATAAGAATGGTCAAAAGTCATAAAATATGCCGGAATAAAGAATCAAAATGCAAATAGGAAAGAATCTTGATTTCAAAGAACTCCAACAGAAACCGTAGAGGAGAACAGGGCAATTGCTTTTACAAAATTGAAGAGAACCATCAAAAACGTAAATATTGCGCTATGTTAAAACAAATTCAAGTCGAACTAGATTATGCAAGACTATGCTAAGGATGAAATGTTTTCTTGACAATCTTGAAAGGTGGTGGACGAAATTCTGATTCGTACTCCTTATTGTTGTATGGAATTAATTCCCCGATAATGGCTCCAAAAACTTGGTGCTCAATATCATAGTGTCTAAAATTTAATTCACAACTTCGCACAACTAACCAGCAAGTGTACTGGGTCGTCCAAGTAATACCTTACGTGAGTAAGGGTCGATCCCACAGAGATTGTTGGTATGAAGCAAGCTATGGTCATCTTGTAAATCTCAGTCAGGCGTATTCAAATTGATAGTGGTTTTCGGAAAATATGAAGAGATACTTAATTAAATAATAAAGGATAGAAATACTTATGTAAATTCATTAGTGGGAATTTCAGATAGGTGTATGGAGATGCTGTGTTCCTTCTGAATCTCTGCTTTCCTACTGCTTTCATCCAATCTTTGTCACTCCCTTCTATGGCAAGCTGTATGTAGGGCATCACCGTTGTCAATGGCTACATCCCATCCTCTCAGTGAAAATGGTCCAAATGCTCTGTCACAGCACGGCTAATCATCTGTTGGTTCTCGATCATGTTGGAATAGAATCCCTTGATTCTTTTGCGTTTGTCATCACACCCAGCAATCGCGAGTTTGAAGCTCGTCACAGTCATTCAATTCTGGAATCCAACTCAGAATACCACAGACAAGGTTAGACTTTCCGGATTCCCATGAATGCCGCCATCAATTCTAGCTTATACCACGAAGATTCTGATTAAGGAATCCAAGAGATATGTGCCCGGTCTAAGGTAGAACGGAAGTGGTTGTCAGTCACGCGTTCATAGATGAGAATGATGATGAGTGTCACGGATCATCACATTCATCAAGTTGAAGTGCAACGAATATCTTAGAATAAGAATAAGTCGAATTGAATAGAAAATAGTAATACTTACATTGAAACTTGAGGTACAGTAGAGCTCCACACCCTTAATCTATGGTGTGTAGAAACTCCACCGTTGAAAATACATAAGTGAAAGGTTCAGGCATGGCCGAACGGCCAGCCCCATGATCTGAGAACTAAACGTCCCAAGATGTCTAATACAATAGTAAACTATCCTATTTATACTAGACTAGCTACTAGGGTTTACAGGAGTAAGTAATTGATGCATAAATCCACTTCCGGGGCCCACTTGGTGTATGTTTGGGCTGTGCTTGATCTATCCACGAGCTGAGCCTTCTCTTGGAGTTGAACGCCAAGTTGTAACGTGTTTTGGGCGTTCAACTCTGGGTCGTGACGTGTTTCTGGCGTTTGACTCCAGAATGCAACATAGAACTGGCGTTGAGCGCCAGTTTGCGTCGTCAATTCCCGAATAAAGTATGAACTATTATATATTGCTGGAAAGCTCTGGATGTCTACTTTCCAATGCTGTTGAGAGCGCCATTTAGAGTTCTGTAGCTCCTGAAAATCCATTTCGAGTGCAGGGAGGTCAGATTCCAACAGCATCAGCAGTCCTTTGTCAGCCTCCTTATCAGAGTTTTGCTCAGGTGCCTCAATTTCAGCCAAAAATTACCTGAAATCACAGAAAAACACACAAACTCATAGTAAAGTCCAGAAATGTGATTTTAGCATAAAAACCAATGAAAACATCCCTAAAAGTAACTAGATCATACTAAAAACTACCTAAAAACAATGCCAAAAAGTGTATAAATTATCCGCTCATCACAACACCAAACTTAAATTGTTGCTTGTCCCCAAGCAACTGAAAATCAATTAGGATAAAAAGAAGAGAATATACTATAAATCTCAAAATATCAATGAATATTAGTTCTAATTAGATGAGCGGGACTTGTAACTTTTTGCTTCTGAACAGTTTTGGCATCTCACTTTTTCCTTTGAAGTTCAGAATGATTGGCTTCTCTAGGAACTTAGAATTTTGGATAGTGTTATTGATTTTCCTAGTTAAGTATGTTAATTCTTGAACACAGCTACTTATGAGTCTTGGCTGTGGCCCTAAGCATTTTGTTTTCCAGTATTACCACCGGATACATAAATGCCACAGACACATGACTGGGTGAACCTTTTCAGATTGTGACTCAGCTTTGCTAGAGTCCCCAGTTAGAGGTGTCTAGAGCTCTTAAGCACACTCTTTTTGCTTTGGATCACGACTTTAACCACTCAGTCTCAAGCTTTTCACTTAGACCTGCATGCCACAAGCACATGGTCAGGGACAACTTGATTTAGCCGCTTAGGCCTGGATTTTATTTCCTTGGGCCCTCCTATCCATTGATGCTCAAAGCCTTGGATCCTTTTTACCCTTGCCTTTTGGTTTTAAGGGCTATTAGCTTTTTCTGCTTGCTTTTTCTTTTTCTTTCTATTTTTTTCGCCAATTTTTTTTCGCAAGCTTTTGCTTTTTCACTGCTTTTTCTTGCTTCAAGAATAAATTTCATGATTTTTCAGATTGTCAATAACATTTTTCTTTGATTATCATTCTTTCAAGAGCCAACAATTTTAACATTCATAAATAACAAGATCAAAAATATGCACTGTTCAATCACTCATTCAGAAAACAAAAAGTATTGTCACCACATCAATATAATTAAACTAAATTCAAGGATAATTTCGAAATTCATGTACTTCTTGTTCTTTTGCATTAGAAACATTTTTCATTTAAGAAAGGTGAAGGATTCATGAAATTATTCATAGCCTTAAGACATAGTTACTCAATACTAATGATTATAAAGTAGAGACACAAAACATAAACAAACATGAAGCATAAAAATCGAAAAACAGAAAGATAAGAGCAAGGACGTTAAAGAATGAGTCCACCTTAGTGAGGGTGGCGTCTTCTTGAAGGACCAATGGTGCTTTTTGAGCTCCTTTATGTCTCTTCCTTGCCTCTGTTGCATGATCCTTAGTGATTTTGGTGCTCTTATCCTTAGTTGCTCCCAATAATTGTATGGAGGAAAATTTATCCCCTGAGGTATCTCAGGGATCTCTTGATTTGCAGTCAAATGTTCTTCCACTGAGATATAGACCCTTTAGATGAATCTTTCCATCTCCCATGACTCAGAGGTGGAAGCTTTTGTCTTCCTTTTTCTCTCTTTTTTTTTGAGGTTTCTCTGGCCTTAGGTGCCATCAATGGTTATGGAAAAACAAAAAAGCTATGCTTTTACCACAACAAACTTAGAATGTTGCTCGCCCTCGAGCAAAAGAAGAAAGAATAGAAGAAGAAGAAGAAGATGATATGGAGGAGAGGGAGAGAGGTGTGTATTCGGTTATGTAGGGTGGGTTTGGGTGGGAAAGAGATGATGGGTGTGAGTGGTGAAGAGGTAATGGGGAAGAGAGATTTGAGGTGATTGGTGAAGAAGAGAGGATGAATGTTGAGAAGAGGGTAGAATATAGTAGGTGGGGATCCTGTGGGGTCCACAGATCTTGAGATGATCCTGTGGTGTCCACAGATCCTGAGGTGTCAAGGATTTACATCCCTGCACCAATTAGGCATGTAAAATGCCTTTGCATGCAATTTTGGTGTTTAAACGCCGAAGTGATGCACGTTCTGGGCGTTCAACGCCCATGTGTAGCATGTTTCTGGCGTTGAACGCTAGTTCCATGCTTGTTACTGGCGTTCAGCGCCAGCTTTCCTCAAGGCACATTCTTGGCGTCCAAACGCCAGGATGTTGCTTGTTCCTAGCGTTCAGCGCCAGATCCATGCTCTGTTCTGGTGTTGAACGCCAGCCAGATGCGCCTTACTGGCGTTTAAACGCCAGTAAGTCCTTCCTCCAGGGTGTGATTTTTCTTCTACTGTTTTTGATTCTGTTTTTAATTTTAATATTTTTTTCGTGACTCCTCATGATCATGAACCTACTAAAACACAAAATAACCATAAAATAAAAATAAAATTAGATAAATAAAAATTGGGTTGTCTCCCAACAAGCGCTTCTTTAATGTCAATAGCTTGATAGTGGGCTCTCATAGAGCCACAAAGGTGATCAGGTCAATGTTGTGGACTCCCAACACCAAACTTAGAGTTTGGATATGGGGGTTCAACACCAAAATTAAAGTTTGGTTGTGGCCTCCCAACACCAAACTTAGAGTTTGACTGTAGGGGCTCTGTTTGACTCTGCATTGAGAAAAGCTGTTCATGCTTCCTCTCATTACCAAATAACTTGGCATTTAGCTTCATGATGGCTCCTAGATATTGAGCAACTTTCTCTCTATTTACATCTTCATCCTCTTCAGAGGAAGAATAGTCTTTAGAGCTCATGAATGGCAGAAGGAGATTTAACGGAATCTCTATTGTCTCTATATGAGCCTCAGATTCCTTTGGATCCTCAATAGGGAACTCCTTCTTGCTTGAGGGACGTCCCATGAGGTCTTCCTCATTGGGATTCACGTCCTCTCCTTCCTCTCTAGGTTCGGCCATATTGATTATATCAATGGCCTTGCACTCTCTTTTTGGATTTTCTTCAATATTGCTTGGGAGAGTACTAGGAGGGGTTTCAGTGATTTTTTTACTCAGCTGGCCCACTTGTGCCTCCAGATTTCTGATGGAGGACCTTGTTTCATTCATGAAACTTAAAGTGGCCTTAGATAGATCAGAGACTAAATTTGCTAAGTTAGAGGTATTCTGTTCATAATTCTCTGTCTGTTGCTGAGAAGATGGTGGATAAGGCTTGATATTGCTGAGCCTATTTCTTCCACCATTATTAAAGCCTTGCTGAGGCTTTTGTTGATCCTTCCATGAGAAATTCAAATGATTTCTCCATGATGAATTATAGGTGTTTCCATAAGGTCCACCTATGTAATTTACCTCTACCATTGCAGGGTTCTCAGGATCATAAGCTTCTTCTTCAGAAGATGCCTCTTTAGTACTGTTGGATGCATTTTGCCATCCATTCAGACTTTGAGAAATCATATTGACTTGCTGAGTCAACACTTTGTTCTGAGCCAATATGACATTCAGAGCATCAATTTCAAGAACTCCCTTCCTTTGAGGCGTCCCATTATTCACAGAATTCCTCTCAGCAGTGTACATGAACTGGTTATTTGCAACCATGTCAATAAGTTCTTGAGCTTTTGCAGGCGTTTTCTTTAGGTGAATGGATCCACCTGCAGAATGGTCCAATGATATCTTAGAGAACTCAGATAGACCATAATAGAATATATCTATCATGGTCCATTCTGAAAACATGTCAGAAGGACATCTTTTGGTCATCTGTTTGTATCTTTCCCAAGCTTCATAGAGGGATT
Source organism: Arachis hypogaea (assembly GCF_003086295.3). Lineage (NCBI taxonomy): Eukaryota > Viridiplantae > Streptophyta > Magnoliopsida > Fabales > Fabaceae > Arachis > Arachis hypogaea. The sequence continues at coordinate 18,751,339 of NC_092037.1, read as the reverse complement.
CACCATCTTTTTATTTGAAGTTCTGAACATCCACTCTAAGCTTGCTCAGCTTTTGAGGAGGAAAGAACTTAGCCAAGAAGGCTGTGACCAGCTTATCCCAGGAGTCCATGCTATCTTTAGGTTGTGAATCCAACCATATTCTAGCTCTGTCTCTTACAGCAAAAGGGAAAAGCATGAGCCTGTAGACTTCAGGATCTACTCCATTCGTCTTTACAATCTCACAGATCTGCAAGAACTCAGTTAAAAACTGATAGGGATCTTCTAATGGAAGTCCATGAAACTTGCAGTTCTGTTGCATTAGAGCAACTAGTTGAGGTTTCAGCTCAAAATTGTTTGCCCCAATGGTAGGGATTGAGATGCTTCTTCCATCAAACTTGGAAGTAGGTGTAGTATAATCACCAAGCATCCTCCTTGCATTATTGTTGTTAGGTTCGGCTGCCATGTCTTTTTCCTGTTCAAAAATTTCAGTAAGGTTGTCTTTGGATTGTTGTAATTTAGCTTCTCTTAATTTCCTCTTCAGAGTCCTTTCAGGTTCAGGGTCAGCTTCAACAAGAATGCCTTTTTTCTTGTTCCTGCTCATATAGGGAAGAAGAGAACAAGAAAAGAAAGAGGAATCCTCTATGTCACAGTAAAGAGGTTCCTTATTGTTAGTAGAAGAAGAAAGGGAATAAAGAAAAGAGAAAGAGTAAAGGTAGGGACAGTGAATTGAGAGGAAGCGAGGTGAAGAGAAGTGTTAGTAAATAAATAAATAAATAGAATAAGAGGAAAGATAGAGAATTTCGAAAATAATTTTGAAAAAGTAGTTAGTGATTTTCGAAAATTGAAGATAAGATATAATTAATATTAAAATTTAAAATAATTAATTAATTAAAAAGAATTTTTGAAAAAGGATAATATATTTTTGAAAATTAGAGAGAGAGAAGTAGTTAGGTGGTTTTGAAAAAGATAAGAAACAAACAAAAAGTCAAATAGTTAGTTGAAAAAGATATTAAAGTCAAATTTGAAAAGATAAGAAGATAAGAAGTTAGGTAAGATATTTTGAAATCAAATTTTTTTTTTGAAAAAGATAAAATTTTGAAAATGATATGATAAAAGATAAGATAAAAAGATATGATAAAAAGATAAGATCTTTAAGAAAAAGATATTTTGAAAAAGATTTAATTTTTTAAATTAAAATTGATTACTTGACTAACAAGAAACTAAAAGATAAGATTCTATAGTTTAAAGATTGAACATTTCTTAACAAGAAAGTAACAAACTTCAAATTTTTGAATCAATCACATTAATTGCCAGTGTAATTTCAAAATAAAAAAAAAAGATTTTTAAAAAAATATTTTGAAATTTTCGAAATTAATAAGATAAAAATGAAAAAGATTTGATTTGAAAAAGTTTTGAAAAGATAAGATTTTTAAAATTGAAAATTTGACTTGACTTGTAAGAAACAACTAATTTTTAAAATTTTTGACCAAGTCAACCCAAAATTTCAAAAATTTGAAGAGAAATAAGGAAAAGATATTTTTTTGATTTTTGAATTTTTGATGATGAGAGAGAAAAACATAAAAATGACTCACAACATGAAAATTATGAATCAAAACTCATGATGCATGCAAGAACACTATGAATGTCAAGATGAACACCAAGAACACTTTGAAGATCATGATGAACATAAAGAACATAATTTTGAAAAATTTTTTATGCAAAGAAAACATTCAAGACACCAAACTTAGAAATCTTTAATGCATGGACTCTAACAAACGAAAAATGCATATGAAAAACAACAAACAACACAAAACAAGAAAACATCAAGATCAAACAAGAAGACTTGTCAAGAACAACTTGAAGATCATGAAGAGCACCATGAATGCATGAATTTTCGAAAAATGCAAGAAAAATTTTTAAAGCATGCAATTGATACCAAACTTAAAAGTTGACTCAAGACTCAAACAAAAAACACAAAATATTTTTTATTTTTATGATTTTATGATTTTTTTTGTATTTTTATTATTTTTTCAAAAATATTCTTTACAAAAACGAAAATAAAGAAAAAATTTTTTGAAAAATTTTTTTGAAAACTTTTTGAAAAGAAAATTACCTAATCTGAGCAACAAGACGAACCGTTAGTTGTCCATGTTCGAACAATCCCTGGCAACGGCGCCAAAAACTTGGTGGACGAAATTGTGATTCGTACTCTTTATTGTTGTATGGAATTAATTCCCCGATAATGGCTCCAAAAACTTGGTGCTCAATATCATAGTGTCTAAAATTTAATTCACAACTTTGCACAACTAACCAGCAAGTGTACTGGGTCGTCCAAGTAATACCTTACGTGAGTAAGGGTCGATCCCACAGAGATTGTTGGTATGAAGCAAGCTATGGTCACCTTGTAAATCTCAGTCAGGCAGATTCAAATTGATAGTGGTTTTCGGAAAATATAAAGAGATACTTAATTAAATAATAAAGGATAGAAATACTTATGTAAATCCATTAGTGGGAATTTCAGATAGGTGTATGGAGATGCTGTGTTCCTTCTGAATCTCTGCTTTCCTACTGCTTTCATCCAATCTTTGTCACTCCCTTCTATGGCAAGCTGTATGTAGGGCATCACCGTTGTCAATGGCTACATCCCATCCTCTCCGTGAAAATGGTCCAAATGCTCTGTCATAGCACGACTAATCATCTGTCGGTTCTCGATCACGTTGGAATAGAATTCCTTGATTCTTTTGCGTTTGTCATCACGCCCAGCAATTGCGAGTTTGAAGCTCGTCACAGTCATTCAATTCTGGAATCTTACTCAGAATACCACAGACAAGGTTAGACTTTCCGGATTCCCATGAATGCCGCCATCAATTCTAGCTTATACCACGAAGATTCTGATTAAGGAATCCAAGAGATATGCGCCCGGTCTAAGGTAGAATGGAAGTGGTTGTCAGTCACGCGTTCATAGGTGAAAATGATGATGAGTGTCACGGATCATCACATTCATCAAGTTGAGTGCAACGAATATCTTAGAATAAGAATAAGTCGAATTGAATAGAAAATAGTAATACTTGCATTGAAACTTGAGGTACAGCAGAGCTCCACACCCTTAATCTATGGTGTGTAGAAACTCCACCGTTGAAAATACATAAGTGAAAGGTTCAGGCATGGCCGAATGGCCAGCCCCATGATCTGAGAACTAAACATCCCAAGATGTCTAATACAATAGTAAACTATCCTATTTATACTAGACTAGCTACTAGGGTTTACAAGAGTAAGTAATTGATGCATAAATCCACTTCTGGGGCCCACTTGGTATATGTTTGGGCTGAGCTTGATCTATCCACGAGTTGAGGCTTCTCTTGGAGTTGAACGCCAAGTTGTAACGTGTTTTGGGCGTTCAACTCTGGGTCGTGACGTGTTTCTAGCGTTTGACTCCAGAATGCAGCATAGAACTGGCGTTGAGCGCCAGTTTGCGTCATCAATTCCCGAATAAAGTATGAACTATTATATATTTCTGAAAAGCTCTGGATGTCTACTTTCCAACGCCATTGAGAGCGCACCATTTGGAGTTCTGTAGCTTCTGAAAATCCATTTCAAGTGCAGGGAGGTCAGATTCCAACAACATCAGCAGTCATTTGTCAGCCTCCTTATCAGAGTTTTGCTCAGGTGCCTCAATTTCAGCCAGAAATTACCTGAAATCACAGAAAAACACACAAACTCATAGTAAAGTCTAGAAATGTGATTTTAGCATAAAAACCAATGAAAACATCCCTAAAAGTAACTAGATCATACTAAAAACTACCTAAAAATAATGCCAAAAAGCATATAAATTATCCGCTCATCAAAAGGTGCCTTACATAGTTAGTTAAGAATTTGCATAAAAACAAAGCGAGGTTGGTAGAAAATTAAGTTGCTTTTCGCCAAAACTATTTCTGAGGTAAAGATAAAATATATGAAATTTAAAAGATGGAATTTAACTGGACTAAGGATCAAAAGTAATTCCTCAGAAATCTCGAAAGGTATTCAAGCATTTAGTCAATTAGAAGTATATATATAATGAAATCATGGTAGAATTGAAAAGAATTTCAAATTTTGTTTAAAATGGAGAATTTGAGGCATGGTTTCTGTTCATACCCTGACCGAGCTCCTCCAAATCAGCGAAATCCATGAAAGGTCCGACCTCGTCCCAAGGCCCACACCTGAGGTCGGACCTCGGATAGCAAAAGCTAAGAAGGCCCATCAAAAGGAACGCAGCCCAAAACCTAAAGGCCGAAAAGGCCTGGGAAAGGCGGTTCCACAAAGATAGAGATAAAACTCCCAAAAGATAAGATAAGATAAGAATATCTTATCAGGGAAGATCACGGCAAACTATTATAAATACACTGGAGCACCCAGGTATAACTCATACTCTAATTCTACTCAATATCTGCTTGGACCCATGCTAACTTAAGCATCGAAGTGTCATTGCAGGTACAACCACCAACCACTCCACATATCAAGCTCGGGTCCCTGACCCCCACCTCGGGCCTCACCAAGACGACCGAGCTACTCGTTTCAGGTAACCCTCGGAACATTGGCGCCGTTGCCGGGGACCTGGAAGTCATCCCTTTACCATGGCGGACGACCCTCTTAACAATGACCACGCTGCATCAGAGCAAGAGGATGAAGTTGACACCGGAGAACGACCGGACAGCCCTCTATCACCGCGCACTCCAGGAGGAAACAAACAGAATCGCCCAAAGACATCACTCCAAAACAAAGATCCACAAAATCCCGAAAAAGAAAAGAGCTCGGAAATTCTAGAAGCAGTTCGGGCACAACAAAACCGACTGAAACAACTCGAAGAGGATATAAAGAAGCAAAAGGAAACTGAACAAGAGCTGAGAAGAGAGGCTCGAAAGCGCAGAGAACTAGAAGAAAAACTACGGAAAATAGAGGCCAATCTGAAAGACCAGACAGAACGCGGCACCACCCCCGAATGCAACCATGATCCCTTCACGCAAGAGATCATGAAGGAGAAGGTACCACGAAACTTCAAGCCACCCGATATGGATCTCTACGACGGCACCACCGATCCAAGTCACCACCTCAGCAACTTCAGAAGCAGAATGTACCTAGTCGACGCCTCCGATGCGATTCGATGCAAAGCCTTCCCCACCACTCTCACCAAGTCGGCCATGAAGTGGTTCGACAAACTGCCACCAAGATCAATCACCAGCTTCGAAGACCTAACCAAAAAATTCCTGACAAGGTTCTCTATTCAAAAGGACAAAACGAAACATGCCCCCAGTCTACTCGGGATCAAACAAGGTAACCAAGAAACTCTCCGAGAGTACATGGAGCGATTCAACAGAGCCTGCCTGAACATACAACACTTGCCGACTGAAGCAGCCATCATGGGACTAGCAAACGGCCTAAAGGAGGGACCATTTAGCCAATCCCTATCCAAACGATACCCGACCTCCCTATACGAGGTGCAGGAGCGAGCAGAAAAATATATCAACATGGAGGAAACCTCCCAGTTAAGAGACTCTTCTAGGAAGGAATCGACCTACCCACTCCGAGATCGAGATCGGGAACAGAGGAAGAAGGAAGAAACCAACTCGGACAAGCCACGGAAGTACCACAGTTACACCCCCCTCCGAGTCTCCTTGGTAGACATCTACAGAGAAGTATGCCACACCGAAAAGATCCCACCACCTCGACCGCTAAAACACAAGAGAGCAGGGAGAGATCGGTCCGAATACTGTGAATATCACAAGCTCTATGGTCATTCTACTAACGACTGCCACGACCTAAAGAATGTTATAGAGAAGTTAGCCAGAGAAGGAAAACTCGACAGATACATAGCAGAGAAAGGAGAAGAGACCAAGAAGAGAAGGAGGGGAGATAATGAAGATCGGGCTGAACAAACCCCGCGAACCCCTGAAAGACATGTTCA